>NW_009940660.1:20089-42992 GCF_000696875.1 Nestor notabilis
ACAAAAAAGCCCAGTTGCTTTTATGAAGAAGGTGCATTACCCTGCTCAGCCCAGGAAAGAGCAATAGTGATGCAAACATAGCAACAATCAGCCCTGAAAGACCATTTGAGATCACTAATGTTGGAAGGAGAAGATACTGCCCCAAATTCAAGTTCATATAGAACATTAATAAGAACACAAACAAGAGCATCATACACCATGGAATTGTGCTCTGATTAAAAGAAAATTATTCATATATCCCGATGCAAGTAGGCAGAGAATCTGTCTTCTTGCTTATATTAAGATGGCTTGCCTTTAAATGCACGGTATAAGGAACAGATGTCCCAAGCGTTTCTTTCGCGGGAAGCTGGCTGGATGCCCATTCAAATGCCATTAGAACTTGGCTTCTGGGTTTTTTGTTGGGGTTGTTGGTTTTTTTTCCTTTAAGTGAGAGGAGGTGGAAAATAAATGCCATCAGCCTCTCAAGAACACACATAAAATAGGCACCAGATAATTAATTTAAAAATTGCTTAAATATTAGCAGCTCCTGGAATTTTATTAGAACTTTTAATTGCATGAGACGTATCTGAGGGACATGTTGTGTCTCATTTTAAATGTTGATTTTGCCAGAGTAAACCAACCTAATGTATTCCACGAAAATTAAGCTTCCTTTCATAATGCTAATTTGAATAATCAGCGTGTGGCTACAGAACAGAACGTAGTATATAGAACATGGTGCTCGCCGTTTATTTATCTGTGCTAAGATGGCTTCTGCATGGAGAATAAATGGTCATTCAGGGTGGGAACTATCCTGATATAGCCATCCAGATTGCCCTTCTCTCCCAGTGCATGTGAGCTAACCAACTCTCCTCAGGGATAGGGAAATACTTATCTACTCTTTGATGAGTTTTGCCCTTGCACAGAAATACTGCACAGACTTCAGACTGGCTGATCAGGAATCTTCTGGAGGAGTGTTGTAAAACAGAAAATATCAGTGAAGTAAATCTGTAAACTGTTCACTTCAACAAGTGAGTTTTGACTATTTTCTGGTCAAAATTTGAGATGTTTGGAGGAATAGAAAAGGGGGAAAAATAGTGAGTATGGTTTATTTTGGCATTTCCAAAGTGAAAAATGTGATTTTGTTTTGAAGCTGTAACTGGAAGCTTCATATAATATAAAATCCGGACTCAAACTGAAGATTTGTAAAGGAGAATGTGTGGTAAGAAGTTAAACAAAACTGAATAATGCACATTCTTAATTTCATTTTCAGGACCCAAATATTATCTGGTTGGATATTTTCCTCTTTTGATATCCCCTGAGATCAGGGGATGGGGAATTCTTTGTCTTCAATCTTCTTCCAAAAACTTCACTAAAATTTACAACATGGCCCATGACTTTGAGCAAGTGGCTTGGCACACTTCAGTTAGATGCCTCCTGTCCTACCCAAGCTGCCAAGGCAGAGCTGCCACCTCACCAAATAAATTTGCACTCTCGATGTGCCCTTCAGCCCCTCTATTTCCAGCCAAGATGACTGGATGGAAGTGGCTTACAAGTACTAAGCACCTTGACAAAGTGATCTCTAACATTTCTAATGGGTGAGAGCTGTTTTGGGACCCAACTTCAGTCGTGGGCAGCCAGTGGCAGTTTCCCTCATCCCCCCTGCCAGCCTGAAATATTGCAGAACTGCTCTTACATTTTATTCCTCTGCTGTTTACCTAAATTCATCCCAGCTTCAATTTAAGCCCATTACTTTGTTGTTCAGTCCTCACTGATAGATGAGAGTAATGAATTGCTGCCATCTCTAGCAGCTCTTCCTGTGTCATTGACAAATAGGCCTCAATGGGATTTTCTGCATTTTGAGAACACCGTCTTTAAGAAAAAGCAGCTAATATGAGCCACACTGGGTCATTACTCACCCACTAAAGCCCACTGAAATCATACCATGTGTTGGTGTCTGCCTGAGAAAATCACAAGGCCAGACTTTCCTTATAGGAATAGACCTACCTGCTCAGTCTCTCATGGAGTAAAAGTGTGCATGTGGAGGTCCACAGATTCTCCTGCCGCAGCACAAATTAGAAGCTGTGTCATTGCAACTTGCAATACTTCATTTGTTCAACACCAGCATATGAAACAGGGGACTAAAACCAGACACTTGCATCTGCCACAGGCCAAGTTTCAGGTGAATGCAGCTTCTCAGGTCATTTCGCAAGGGCTTTGCCAGTCTCCCACAGTTTCAGTTGCCATCTTCCCAAAGCTCCTCTAGTGCATGGGCCCCAGCCCTGAGCTGGCTTCAGCATAGCAGCCACACCACACACAGTGCTCCTGCCACAGCACTCTGCCAGCTTCTTGGGGGCAGGGCAAACACCATGGATGTGGGGATGCAGCCAATTTGCACCTTTGTCCAAGTACAGCTTCACAGGACAATGTCAATGTCCTCTATGTGTGTTGTATCATTTCAGACACCCCTCACATGCAGCCCAGATGATGCCTTCCTGAAGGAATAATGCCTTCAATGCAACTAAGAGCTTCTTTGAGTTAGAACAAGATATGCCTCCAAATCAAGTAGGTTCCTCCTTCCACAAAGTACGTGCAGTTTGCTTCCATCAGTCCTACCACACAGATGAACTTGTGTTCATCTCTAGTAATGACTGGGAAGATACCTTCTATGCTGTCTACCTTCTAACCTATCTATGATGTCCCCTTCAGCAGTGGCACAGGGAGCTTCAAATCAACATCGGATGACACAAATCAAGACCTGAGTCCTACTCTGTTGATGCGTGATCAGAGCTTATTACTGTCCACTTGGAAGCATCAACCTGATGCCCATGAAATGAAAAGAAGCTGTAGAAAATATCCTGCACCTTTTTAAAACTTTGAGGAGTGTTGGTATTGACAAAACTACTTTTGAAAAAAGAAGATTGATTGGCTGCTGCTTTGCATTTTTTTAAATCAATATGGCTCCTGCACATGAGCATCATCTTTAAACCTGCATGGCTCTGCTGCCTTTGTTGGACAGCATGAACACAATTCCTTTGAACAGCATTTTGGAAGATGACCTCCTTTGGAAAGGTCATTTGATGCCCTCTACCTTTACATTAGCCTCAAAGCACTAGACTTTAGTGAACAGCTGGTTTTCTCCAGCTTGGAAATTCCTGATGATTGCTGAATTTTTCAGGATAAAATAGTGAAAACAATTTTCTCCTCTTCTCCTTGGAGAGAGAATTCCCCGTATCCTTTACCCATGTGGCATGTGTATAAATATAATCTCCTTTCTCTTCTGGAAGCAATTCAAATCATGGGTTTTATTCTCCACCCCACCCAGATGGCAGTTACAGAATCGGGGCAGGAGGGAAGAAGATTGGAGAGGAAACATATGAAATTATACAGGCAAGATTTAAAGGGGAAGGATAGACAGAAAAAATGTGCAGAAAACAGCTGGCTTCTTCCTAATTTCATCTTTTAAAGCTAGGCAATGCATTTGATTGTAATAGGGTTGCAAAACAGGGTAATTTTTCTTACTGTAGTCACTGTTTTCGTCCTTGGTCCCATCAATTGTACCATCTGGGTGCATCTGCAGGAAGTAGTCCTGCTGTCTGAATAACCTTGTCACAATTCCTTTCAGCTGGGGTTCTGCAAAAAAAATAACAACAATTATTAGATAGACCAAGTAGCAAGAGTCCCAGTTTGTTTGGCCCCCATTAAGCCCTGAGTAAATGTAGAAGTGCTTGGCAGATAAGACAGCTTTCTGTGATTCCTTTCAAGTGTGGTTGTAAAATATTCATCTACACATAGACGTACAGGCAAATAAAATTGAGATCAGATAAGCAGGTAAAATGCAATGCATAGCTGGTGCAACAGAAACATATTTATAGAACATCGCTTCACTGAAAGTTACCTACCAAATGAAAGTCTTTAGACAGTTTATGTGTTCTGAATATGCCACTCATTCAGAAGAATGTTTGCTAACGGTGTTGCAAAGAATTTGTCTTTTGTTTCTTATTCTGCCTGTGAAGCCAAGATCCTTGTTTTCTGCGCGGTTGATTCACTATAGCGCAGTTCCAGTTTTATGCCAATGAAAATCTATTTAAATCACTGGTATTATAGTGGTATAAAATCAAAGTAACCAAGTGCTTAATCAGGCTGCATGAGTCCAACTGTGTGGGACTCAGGAGCAAAATCCTGAAAGGAACAGATGCAAAACACCTCCAAAAATGACCTCTGAAGCATTTATGGGCACCTTAAAACGCCTCTGTTTTAAAATCTGCATCTTCCTCCCCCCTAAAACATGTACTGCATACTCTGGTAGATGGGAATCACTCTTTGCCTCTAGCAGGGTCCTTTCCCAGCCCCTGCACATCATGAGCCAGCAACAGATTGGCTAGGGGCTTACCTATTGCCTCTGCAACATTTTATACTTGTGCTGAAGAGGAAAAGGAAAACACTAAAAAAGCAGAAACAATTTGAACTTCATGTGACAGGGGTCTGCAGCGCAATAAACAAAAAAAAAAAAATACATTTTTTGCGTTACAAAAATAAATTATATTTTAATCATGCAAGTGTTTGTCACAGGCATTGCTTCTGGAAAGCAAGCTAGCTAGCTACATGTGAACAGACACACTAGCAGGATGGCAGAGATCTTCCTTATGTGATGGGAGTTAGTAGTTTTATGTGACCATGCACCAAAAGTAAATAAATAAGACCCAGTTATTGCTGGCTCAATGGACAGGAAAAAATCCAGTGTAGCATACCAAAATCCTGTCAGCCTCCCGTCTTTCATGCCTCTAGTGAGGCTGTTTAATAAGCCATGGTCATTACATAACTGGTCACGTTGTGTGTTAAGTGTTTCCATTAGGAGCCCCTGTCTCTAACGATTTTGCACTGTGCTGCACAACTTCCACTTGAGGCCAGCACTCTCAGGCAGCGCTTCTGCACAGGCAACACTCTCCCCGCAGCAGGCAGGAACCTTGGATGCAGACAGGCTGCAGGTGCAAAGGATTTCAGCTTCAGCAACCCCTCCACCAGCTCGGGGAGAGTCAGGTGTTATTTCACAGCTACAAAACCCACTGAATAAATCAGGATCAGCTGGTTCCTACACTGCCTTAAAACAGTGATTTCATAGCAATGAGAATGTTGTAGACTGCAGGCAGGCTTTCTCCCAGCAAGACAATTCTGGGACAGTAAAATAAGTACAATTGTACTGGCCACCTACTAAAAGCTAATGTTATTCAAGCCAATATATTTCAAATTGAGACTTAGCTTGAGCTAAGTGTTTTGCTTTCTTCTTAACAAAATGAATTTGTATTTTGTTGAATGCAGAAGCTTGATTTAACTTACTTTTCTAACAAGCATATTAGAGCTAGAGGAAATGAAAAGCTGTATTCTCAGGTACAGATGGCTGCACCACCCTCCTCAGGCCTGTCCCCTTCCTCTCTTTTATCTAATACCACAAGAGTGAAGGCACCAATAGGCACTCTCTGATAGGAGACACCTACATTTTCAGTCCTTTGAATGAGTGTTAGCCTCCTTTTTACTTTCTGGTTAAATTTTAATGTTTAAGTACTTTGCACAAAATGGAAGAGCTCCCAGCAGGAGAGATTTAGATGCTCCTGCAGCCTGAGGCTTTCTGTGTGCTGAAGAAGGGCAGGAGATCTTGTCTTAAAGCCCCTCAAGGATAAGAGGAATGGACATATAAAACAATCCTAACCTTGTCCCTTTTCTTGGGAAATTTCTGATTTAGCTAAAGGATAGAAGGTCCTTCCCTCCTTCTTTGGGGTGCAAACTATACTTCGATCATGCAAATCATTTTGGAACAACATGAAAACCTCTCCCACTTTTACTAAATAGCCTACCAAGTTTATCAAAATTGCACCTGAGATCCCCTGAGGTCCCCCTACATCTTTGTTAGATGCAAATACCAATGCACAAGAAGTCTAAGTGTCACCATAGTAAAACACAGTGTAAAGACCCAAGGTCCCTTTGTGTTGCTGATCCAACATAGGCACACAGTCAGGTCCAATCCAAGATTTAATGACTTCCCTCTTCATAATCCTAGGCTTTTCTGAATCAATGCCTGACTAGGTTGGAGTGGAAATCTTACATGTGCTTTTTTTTCTTGGCCTAACCTGGTTTTGCTGAAGTTTGAGGCTCATGCCCAGACTCAAACTCCAAGCAAGTGAAGTGCAGAGCTCTCAGTTTTGAGTATAGCTCTAAGCTATACTCAAAACCACCATGTTCCTCCTGGCCCTAACACAGTCTGACAGCAGCAGTGTTCCTGTCTCTACTCACACCTTTTCTGCAGGAGCATCCCTGCTACCCTGGCTCATTTAGAATGCCCTGCAGCACCACCAACCAAATGTCTTTTCCAGACACCAAAGGTTCAGAAATCACTTTGGAGACATACAGACTTCTCCTTCACCTGTTTCTGCATTTCCTTTTGTCTCCTTCAACAGGAGAGAAGAGCTGGTGAGCAGCTGTACCTTTGAGTATCTACCCAAACTAAATACAAAAGCAGCATAGAGACATGCACAGCCAGCATCAAGTTCTCTTTTCTAACACAGAGCACAGCCCAGGATGGTTAGGGAGATATCTAGGCAATGGGTGATTTGTCCCATTTAGTACAGCCATGCCTACACCTGGACTGGGCTCCCTTTGCATCCCAAAAATCAACAGCCAGGCCAGGTCCATAGGATCCTGAATCCACCTGCATCTCCCCGCTGACTGCAAAGGGACCAGCTTGAACATAAACAGCTATGCAACAACAGCTGGAAGAGTAGCTGCTTCCCACCAGGGAACCTCCTGTCTCATGTCTGAGCATAGAGTGGGATATTGCAGTATGTTATTCTACAGCAAGCAGTATGGCTGGGAGGCCTACAGACAAAATGTTAGAAGAAGGCAGCTTTTAAGAAGGAACAAGGTTTTACTCATCTTTCTCCCCAAACTTCACTACAGAGTTGTTACCTGAAGAAGGAAGTGTATAATCACAGGACAGGAGTTTTCCTGCTACGTTAGAGTCAAAACTCTGCACATGACTTTTAAAAGACTCCCTACTTTTGTCATATCATATATTTTAACATCACTTCTTTCCACTTACAGAGCAATTTTATCACAGCTATCCCTAACGCTGTAGCAATCATGTTGAAAAATCTGTTCATAGAAAAATCTCAAAAACAGTAGGTCTCCTTGTCAAATAAGGGCAGTGGAACACTCCAGTAAGTCAGAACAGAAGGCATAAAGGCAATGGAATAGATTGAGAACTCCTCACAGTTTTGCAATTAAAAGTGAAAGAGAACAACCCTCCACAGCAGGCAATATTCCCCATGCTCATTGAAGCACTGGGCAGGGGATTAAAACCCCACAACCTTGATATGATACTTTTATTTGTCTGAAGTTCCCTCAATACTGCTCCAGGCTATAATCAATACGAGATAGAAGAATAAACAAGCATTTTCTTTCTCTAGCCTCCTTCTTGTCTAGCAAGGGGAACTCAGATTCCCTTGCTTTTAAAGGAGCAATACTCATGATAAACCTATTCCTCCCACCCAGGCTGCTCCATACACTCTTCTATTTTGCTGTAGGAGCAGCTTTCCCAGCAGAAATAGAACTGAACTAATGTGGACAAGACCTCAGCACCAACTTAGTGTCTCCCTAAACACAAAATCAAGTATTTCAGAATAGATTTAAGAAAGAAATTATAACTGCCTTGATCCCAAAGTACAGGCTAAACACAAGAGATTTCCACACAGAATGTATTCCCAGTGCAGACTCCATGCTATCAGGATTTCCATGCAATATGCAAAGGGATATTTTTACCCTCATTTTATATGCAATACTGGTTACTTTAGGATGCTTACTTTGAAGATCCTGTTCTGGTTGCCCTTACATAGCTGCTCAGGGTTGGGGGAGTGCTAGAGAAAAGCTCAATGGAATCCTCTTCTTATGCAGATGCAGTGAGCACAAATCCTTCAAACGTGGGGCTACCAGAAGATAGAGAAGAAGATCATGATGCCCAGGAAGCATTCCCACTGGACACAACAACAGGGCAGAAGAGAGCAATAATAGAACAGGCATGTGTTCTATTGTTCCTGATCTGCAGCATCTACCAGTCTAGCTTTCTAGGGTGAAGACATGGCTCTTAGCTGATAACTCTTCTTACAGCAGTCATCTAGTGACCAACTCTCTACACATTCCCTGAAAGACATCCTGTTTACTCCCCTTTCCACAGGCCAAACTCACTTGCCCTGCCTGCCCTGCTTTTAACTTTCTGTGCCCTTTGACACAGCTGAGGCTAACTAAATCATGATCTGATTGCTAATCTCCTTGTCTCTACTTAAATGGTAATGTGATGCTGTTATTATCCATTTCAGCTATCCTGCTGGTAAGCCTTAAAGTCATCTTAGTTCATATCAGCTGCTGTGCTTCCTTCCTTATTGTACAGCTATATGACAATTTTTGCTCTCCTCGGGCTTGCAAAGGACATGATGGTTGCTGAGTTCTCACACATACTTTGTTTGATCTCTAGAAGGCCAGGGGATCATGTCCAAATCAGCTACTCTGCAGAGCCACATCCCTCAAACTGCAGATATTGGTGAAGGTATCTGCTGTGCGCTATGGGAAAAAGAGCAAGATCTCTGGCAAGGACAGTGGCCAAAATGCCTCTTATTGGAAATATCACTGGCTCTTTAGTGACTTTTTCTTTTAGTTCTGCTCACATCATTAAGTGGAAAATGGAGAACATGCAAGCAGAGTAACTTCCCTTAAGGCAGAGAGGAGCCATGAGGTTATGCACCAATGCTGCACTATCAAAGCCCTGCTGAGGGCGCTAACTTTTGCTTATTCCCATCAGCAAAACAGGAGCACAAACATGATTAGGTCATGCGCAGCAGCATAAACCCACGGGTGAGGAACCTATGCTCTATCAAGCTCAGTTCAGTCCAAACCCTGAACTCTGGAGGACCAAGGAATAGGGCACAGGACTGATTTCCAATGGAGACTTCATCATGGAAGGGGAGTCTGCTATAGCCTCATTTTTTGCAGTTCATAGAACACCTCTTATGACAGTACAATGACCTGAGGCTGCAGCAACCCAGACCCCACCTTGCTTTGGGCTAGGAAATCTAAAGGGACTCATAAAGACCCTACTCACAGAAATCACCTTAATCTGAACCCTCTGAGTCAATGGTAGGGATCCCAGAAGGGCTGCTTTTCAATGATCTCTAGAAAAGATGAAGGGCTTAGTGACCTTTCTAGGATTTAAGACACTAGCTCCAAGGATTCTTGCAACTCATAGAGACGCTCTGGTTGGCAGGCAGGCCTTCACTTGAGGTTGCTGGTGTAGAACTGCTTTTAAATCCACTCCAGAAGTTACTGTGCTGGGTGCCAGCAGTACTCTATGTTGGTTATGACATAAACTCTGATGCTCTTGGGACTACTGTTCTCTGAACAATGAGCTGTCAAACACAGAGGACTCTGGTAGCTCAGATGGCAAGCAGCCATTTTACATTCAGCAACCTGCAACAAGGTAGAAGGAAGGTACCTACTGTGTGATTTCGACAGGAGACTTGCCCATTTATTTGCTCTCTTTTTCTGCAGCAGGACACGTTCTGACTCAAAGCCTCTACCTGGTCTTAGCACAGCAAGGCTGTCAGAGATGCCAGCAGCAGGCTGCCGAAACAGTCCCTCTGGTACCTGCTAAGGGCATAGGATTGGCAAAGGGAGAAAGCATTTCCAGCCCTGATCTGAACCATGGCTGGGCATACTGCTGATTCTCTTCTGTGCCTGTGCAACAGTTTTGCTGAGAATGTGACGGGAAACACAGGAACTATATCTCAGGAGCATATTTCACCTTAATGTTCTTTAAACATTTATTTATTGCAATTAAACATTTTAGCCTGGAATTTACACATTCCATTATTCTTATTTTCCCCCATTCAGGATGCAGCTGTCATAATGGGAGGTTGATTTATGACTCAGCCAACCAGCACTCAAATCCTTAACACACCAAATCCAGCATTCAAGTCAGAGCATAAACTGCTCCTAATTTACTTAGATTAACTCCGCATTTAAAGTGCCACTGCAGAAACTGCAGTTACCCTCCCCTGAAAATGATGGGTTCCAGAATACTCGATAAGCCAAATACTGCAAGTACATGCAGACAGAGAAGGGCACCTAAATCCCTCCTTCAGAAGTACAGTATTAATGAAGGCTTGTATTAACTCGGCACAAAAAAGCATCAGTGAGCTCCACGCAGATTACTAGGATGACAGGCATCAGCTCTGAACTCAGGGAGAAAGAGAAGATGAATCGCTGAGGGAGAAAAATGTTGAGGTTTTTTGGCAGACAGGAGCTACTAAGTTCTCCAAGATGTTTGGAGTTAAGTTGAAGTAAGTAGCTGTCTTCAATTAAATGCATCACTGTCGGCATAAGTTGAATAGCTCAACTCACTACAATGATTCAGTGAATTCACCTGAGCTGGGAAGCTCAGGAATGACAGCACTTGCAGCTGTGCCAGAAGCTGCTGTCCTTGAAGTCTAGGGGTGGATTCCTCTGGCAGAACACCTTGCCAAACTCTTCCAAGCTCTGACCACAGCAGAGCGTGAGTCTTTAGCAGACACCTCACACAGGTGCCTATGACTGCACCTATAGTGAGTCATGCACAAAGAAGGTGGAAGCCTCCTGAGCCACATGCAGGGATCTTGGAGGACACTTCAACTGTGTCACTCTGGTTCAGAGGTAGGAAATCCTGCTTGCAACGTGCTGAGCGTTTGCAGCTCTCATGGGAGTCACTGAGTGAAGAAAAGTACACAGGCGGAGGCAAGGATGACATTTCCCAACCAAACAAAACATTTTCCATGGCTTCTGTGGCTTAACTCAGCAAAAGTGTTCAGAGAACAAGGACACACTCTGCTCGAGGAAGGCTGCAAGCAGGTGACCCAGAAGGACTGGACAATGCAGCCTATAGCATCCTGAATAACAGGCAGGGAGAGGACAAATGAACTGAAGAGCCGAGAGAGGTGAGCAGTGTAGGTGGGCATTTGCATTTGGATGCCTCCTCAGGCTGCCTGCGCAGAAGTCACATCACAGTGGGCAATGGCAGCTGCTCAGCATTAGCAGGGGCTCCATAGCAAAGCTGGGCATCCAGCCCCATCACACAAAGCTGCCACAGTCCCCTTCTGTTTAGATACGGCCATTCAGCTTAATACACGGGCACATCACCCAGTCTGTGAGTAGGATGGAGAGATGTAAACAGACTGACTGACACCAAGATTTATTCCCGATGTTTGTGACTCTGGCGGCACCAAACAGTTGATCCCAGCTCCTTTACCAATGATGCAGAATGAAGGCAATTCCCAGCTCCAGTTCAGTGTGATTACAGGGTTAGCACCCCCCTCCAACTACAGGGAATTTCTTTTGAGAAGAAAATTACTCCAGGACAATAGGGCTGCACAGCACATTCGTGCATTTACTTATCTCAAGTGTGCATCTTCACAAAGGGCTAATAACTACAGAAAGACAACTGGTGCTTCCAGGATGCATTACATGAAATAACAGGCTGTGCTGACAGGGATGGCCTCTGTGTTTGAAGGACAAGCTTCCAGAATGACATTTCCCTAACTCAGACAGATGATGGGCTCAAGCCAGTGACAGCACTTATCAAAGCAATTGCCTCCTGTCACCGCCAGTGAGTCACTAGAACAGAATGGCACCTTGTAAGAAAAAAGAGCATCCAAAGGAGTGATTTCCTTTCCTGTGCTGATGCCTGCAAGGAGGAATAGTAATTAGCCCTCCAGCACCGAGCACAACTGCTCAGTTTGATTTTTTTCTTTTGAGACAATGCTTTGTTTGGAAATGATGTTAAAAGACTTGGAGATGAAAGACGAAGTTTCATTTTAAGTAGAATGAAATATTGCATTGGATCTGAATCCCCTCCTTCCCAGAAACTTCTTTTATTTGACCAGAGAACTAAAAGAATCAATTGTTCATACAGCTACACTCGTGGGTTTGTCTTTGCCTCCCCTAGGACATGGTTTGTGTTCCTCTGTTGATCCAGTATGTTTTACCAGCAGTCAAAATTTCAAAACATTTCCCTTTAAAGAGCAATCTTCTACACTGGTATTGACTTGAGCTTGAATGAGGGGAAAACCAAAGACTGACAGGAACAGAAAGCATGAAGGAAAGACGTAGGGCTTTTCCAGAATTTATGCAGAGTGAGCTTTTTCAGGTAAGGGAATTAAAAAATATGAGAAGTTTAATGGAAAAGAAGCTGTAGCTAGAGCTCCTAAACTGTCACTCTCCAGCAGTCAATGCCTTGGCTGATGAAGGTTAACACATGTTCATAAGTATGGGTAGCAGATACATTATTTATTTTGAGGAACACCCTGCAATTATTCCTGACATATTGTGTAATTAGCCAAAATTACAGCATATTCACCCAGATCGAAACAGAGGATAGCATAAATATTATGCGTAAGCCCACAATCACAGAGCGCATTTCATTTGGGTGCAGACATGACTCTGTGAACCATCTGAGTGAGTGGCCCTTCATGGGAGCTTCTCCCTGGCCATGGCTGTGCAAAGGGAAACATCAGAAGTAAAACCCAGGCTTCCCCCATGCCAGCAGTGAGAACTCAAGTGCTGCATGAAGATTTAGCAAACAGGTACCCTCACCCTGCAGAGCTTTTGGGTTGAGGGATGACTGAGCCCAAATCTACCAGCAAAGAAGAGGCCACATCTTTGCTATCCCCAAGGCGGAAAGGCAGGCTTGGAGGATGATGCTTGGAGATGCTGTTTGCTGCGCTTTGCTGCCTGGAGCTGGCAGGAATGAGAAATAGAAAGACAGCTCTGTCCTCTCCCCATGCTTGCAGCACCTCTCTCCCTACAAACAGGGATGGAGTGGGAGAGGGCTTTTTACAGGGTCACACGTCCTAAGGACTTTTTTGACGGGTCAGAAATCCTAGGCAATCTTGTAGCAGCACTTTGATGCTTGTACCATTAGAAAGACTGTGTTTTGTTTTGTTGATTCCAATGTGCAACATAAAACTTCTTCACTGTCAATTGAGCAGATTTTTTCCCGGTTTCCTGAAAAGATTCAGTTTGGATACCAGGAAATTCTTTCTACCTAGAATTTGCTCCATGGGAGGATGTAAAAAAACAGGTTAAAAAACATCTGTCTGGGGAATGTACATCTGGTGTAAGTGCAGGGCTGTGGTTGGACTAGTCAGCCTCAGGGGTCTTCTAAGCCTTCCTGCTAGGTGGCCACAGTTTGGTGACGTTATTATACTTCCGCACCCCAGGTTTTTCAAGGGCTCCATGACAGAGTCCCCAGTAACCCTCACCTTGAAGTGCTCCACACAAAACACCAGATCACTAATAGTCGTCACACAAACAGAGCAGACGCCATCCCTGCTGATCTCACCTGCCACAGCACTGTGATTTGTGCTATTCTCAGATGCTAAATCTCTCCACTTTCTCCATCAATCCAACAGGCCTGAAATACTGCAGAAATGCTGAGGAGTCTCTCATGCAAACAAAACACACCACAGAAACAACTAAATCAATCTTCCACCCTTTTCTGCATGGCCAGAAAGTAAATTCCTTAAAATAGAAAATGGACAGAACATGCTATCAATAAGCACTGAGCAGAAATTAATCACATAAGATGCTATCTGTTTTGGGGAGGGTACCTCGTCCTACCAACACCAGCTCACAGAAGAGCCCTGGGTAATCACTGAATGGCAACTCAGAATAAAATTTGGGTCCCATCATCACTCTGAAAGTGTTCAATAACACCAGGCAACAATGTCTCTTTTCGTTATGGTATTCCTCCTGCACTCTTACAGCATTTTCCAAAGGGATGAGACATGTGAAACTTCTTTATTTAACAGGTAATGAGCCTGTGATGCGGAAAAATTAAAGCTTGAATCAGCCAGGTTCTACTGCAATATTTGCAGCAGTTTGCAAGCAACTTTTGACCCAAAATTATGTTACTGAATTTTGACAAATCTTACACAACACCCAAATGCATAAAGAAAATGTGCTGCTTGTGCCACTCCGGTTTGAAGCAACATTACACTTCAAAGAGCAAGTCCATGCTAAAAATGGCCAAAACCCACCATGTGACTCAAAGTTCTTTCTTCTTTCCTTTTGCTTTGTGAAAATACACTTTTTTTTACCTGCAGAATGATTTTAGTTTTCCATCTGAGCCAGAAGTTTCCCCCAACCTAATGAGAACAGTTGTGGTGTGAGAAAGCCATCATCTGCCTCATTCCATTTAAAGCTCTGTTTTAAGTAAGGATGGTGTTTCATGGTTCTTATCTCATTACAAACACCTCATTCCCGATGTTAGGTGGCCTCGAGGACTCCAGCTAGACAGGCAGGGTGACCAGCCACACCACCGCCCGTCCTGGGAGAGAGCTGCAAGCAACAAGCTACTTCCCTGGGGATGCGCGTGCTCAGGATGACACAGTGCAGATGGAGCAAAAATGGAAAATCTGCCTCTCTAACAGGGCTCCAAACACAGCTCTGGTTCCTCCAGCTGCCTGAGGGCTCAGGGTAAAGGAGCTCTCAAACATGGTTTCTAATCATTCAGGAGCCGCTATCGGGCTCTTGCTCTAAAAACTAAGATTTAATTAATGGAAAATAGGGCTGTGCTTTTGAAGAATCAGAAAGAAAAATAATAGAAAAAAATGTTTAAGGAAGCGGAGAAGATAGAGGTGGCACAGAAGGAAATGAAATAAAACCCAAACCAAATGTTTGTAAATTTTTAAGTAATGATGCTGTGTGTCAGCCAGCATGCAGACCCTGTACCGAAAAGCACAAAACCAAACTATAAAAAGCCAGCAGAGAACTGGTGGTTATACCACATGCTCTGCCAACCCTTTTAGCCACCATCACAGAAAATCCAGCAAGAGCAGGATGTCAGTCACGAGAGGATGCCCACACAAACGGCTGCAGATCGATAACTAAGGCAGAGGTTGCAGGCAGCCAGCATTTCAGACCTGGATCTGATTACAGGAGCTGTGCCAGGGAAAGGACAGGCTCAGGAGCAGATGGATGGTCCAAGCCCCTCACCTGCTAATGTGTGATCCCTGCACTTCCTGCAGCCCAGCAGCTCACAAGTCCCTGGGGATCATCCTTCAGCAACCGCAGTGTGCTTCCCAAGCATGAGCCAGTTCCTGGAAGCCAAAACCACTGTGTCTTTTTGCTAATTTCTACTGCTTTTCAATTTCCTGAAAGATGTGGACTGGCTGTTTGAAGCCTGGCTTCACTTGCAGCAGCCCCATAACACCTGAACTTTTGCAAACAGTTTTGCTTCAGAGAATACAGGAAATGTATACATTATGTACTTTGGGAAATATGAGTGGCAACCACTAAGCAAAAAAACTATCTGTGCAGCCAGGAAGGGGAGGGTACTGCAGACTCTGCTGTACTAGATAAATATCAATTAAGTAAGCATGTTCTATTAACCCCAAACGTGGCTCTTTTCTTCTTTCATTTCAACCCAAACTGCTTAAATATTTCAAGAAAGGAGTATTTCGCAGGGGGAGGAGGTTGTCTTTATCATGACCACAATCAGTTTTCAGCTGGGAAAGAGGAACAACTAATGGAATTATATTGCCTCTCTGTGGATATTTTGACAGTTCACAGCATGTAACTGTCCACTGCATGTAACACATTCCTTTAACAGAGAACACTGCTGGAGCAATGGTGAGACAGGAATGCCACAGGGAGAAGGCTCTGCACAGCATGCTCCATGGATGCTGTTGTGGGATGAGGGAGAATCTCTGTGCTCTCCATCACTGTAGCAGCTGTATCTAGCCCTCGATCTTCATCCTTAAATCTAGTCCCCACCATTGGAGGCAATCAGCTACTTCACATCTCCCCTTTTCTGGCATCTGTCAGTGGAGTCAAGCACTCCAAAAATGAACTGTCACACTGAAAAGGCCCCAGAAAGAAGGACAGGAAGCACAAGCAGGCAGCAGCATAACCACTCCCCTTCTTTCACCATGGCTGCCCACCTCCTGGCCAGAGAAGGGTCACAGGCCTGCAGCTGAGCGTTTCTCTTTGAGAACATGATGGTGCCAAGCACCATCCAAACTAGAGTTCATCCTTGTGCTCAGTAACACTGAAGGAAAAGGGGGGACCAATGCAAGTCAGATTCTGAAGGAGGTGTCCATTGAACAAAATCCACCCTTCCTCCCACACACAACTTCAGGTATAACAGATGCACATGGCTGAGATGGGAGAGGAACTGTTATTGCTACCTCCACTCTTGCCCTGACCCAAGCCAGGGTCAATACTGAGCTGAATACTCTTCTAAACTTAGAGCTCTGCTAGAAGCAGCACAAGCCCAATATGGCATCTCCTTGGTGGGACCCCAGGCACAGTGACACAGTCATCCCCCATGATACTGGGGGAAAGGGGCAAACTCAGAGCCACAAAGCAGATGCAGGAACAGAGCTGCAAAGCCCCATTCAGTGATGATGCTGTTTCCAGCATTAAGCCTCATCTTGCAGCCCAGCCCATTCCATTGTGAAAGGGCAGAGAGCAGAAATGCCCAGAGCTGCTGCATGGAACCAGCCATCAGCTCATCCTTGAGAACGACTCAGGCCACTACCCTGTCTTCAAGCCATAGCTTTGTCCCTCTGTCACCTTCAGCCAGGACATCCTAGAATGAGCACAGGACAGCAGAGGTGTCTGACAGGTGTCAGTGCATATCCGGATGAATATTCTCAGCAGCTATGTAAGCTCCACGAGGGTTTCAGAAAGCCCCAAATCAGTGCTTGGAACAAGCACATAGTTATTTGCCTATGCTGCAGCGTGGGGGCTGGAACAGCCAGAGTGGTCTGCTTGAACAGTCGTGTTCCACAGCTCTCTAGAAAGCTGCCTTCTGGTTTACCATTTAAAAATATGTTGTAGCTGCTATTTTCAGAGACAGTACTGTCAGGACGCTGTAGGCCTACACTCCTGCTACCATGCAGCAAAATTCAGTGTCCAATTGACTCCCCTCAAAGCATAAACCCTGCTTTAAAAATCATTTATTCCAGGAGCCCTTGCTATTGGCATTTGCTTGGTGGGGGGCACAAAGTGTGTCTGTGGCTCTACTACATCTTTTAATAGAGATGCAAAGTAAAACCAATCTCTGGAAAGGTTGAGTTATTTCGGGTTTCTGGGCAAAGGTAAAACAGCAGATGTAGTAGTTGCTTTAAGCTTAGACATGATAATGTATTAATATGAATAATATTGGGTTAGCCAGGGAGTAGAAATGAACCATGTATTGAACAAGATAACAACATATGAGGGTACCGTTCCCTGATAGACTGCAGCGTGTGCAGCCCAGGTACAGAGTAGATGAGTTTTGGTACAGGTCTTTTCACAAGAGGCTTCCAAGATTAAGGCACAACAATAATGCAGCCATGGCAATGGTGCTATGAGAGTACATGGAACATATGGAAATGTATGTTTATTTATAGGTTAGTTCTTTGGAGCTGCTTTCCTTGACCTGTTCTCTTCTGTATTCTTGGACACCTTCTGCCAAGCTATAGAGCTTGCAAATATGAAAGAGATGTCAATCTCTTCCATGTCTTGCTTGTAAAAATCCTTGCTTTGATTTTAATAATAAATCACAGCTTGGCTTCAACTGTGCAGGAGTAGGAAACTCCCAGAAATAATGTGCACATGACTGTTCAGAGGGATGGATCAAATAGAACAAATGCCAGAGGGATGGAACAAACGCCTACCTGGCCACCGTCCTATCTGGCAGTTCATGGTGTGCCCATTTGGGGAGCAGAGAGAAGGAAAGAAGTTAAGCCCAAGTGAGCTTGCACTTGCTCCTCAACACAGTGAGATTCATAATCATGTTTGTCTCTCACAGAAGTGAGATTCTTACAACCTCTTCAGCTCCTGTGGCAGTGCTGCTCTCCACACTGCCCGAGTCAAGCTGTTGACATTTTTTGGTAATAGATAGCTTATCTGTTAAAATATGCAGTATCTGGTTCTGGTCTGGAAAATTATTCTAAATTCTTGCTGAATTCAGCAAAGCAAGGGCGGAAGGAAGAAAATCTCATCTTCATTTTAGTATATTTGGAACTGAAGCTTTTGGGTTTTTTATTTCAATGCAACATTTCATTTAGAAGTATACCTGAAAGTTAAAGAAAAAAACCATATATAAAAATCTTCCAAATGAAATTGTACCATTTTTCCCTTCCAAAAAACAGGTATATCAGTCAATGATAAACTGGTTTATATGGATCTTGTATGTTATGAGGAGGAAAAATAATCACTCATGAACTTCTTTTCACCCTGACTTTTCCATTTGGCTAGTGATAGAGGAATCAATCATTTGTATTGCTCTAATGGTGAACCTCCTCTGCTGGCTAATGATTTGCACTGCTCCCACAAGCACAGCTACCCCTGAGGCCATGGGGAGAGAAGATATCTATCTCTCTAGGAGCCTGGATGACTTCCACAGATTTTCTTGGCATCAACCGTATCCAGTCCAGAACTCTACAAAGTGGTTTACTGACTGATATGCTCACATGCAAGCTGTGTTGTGAAACAGGCTGGTAGCTGAGTTCCCCATGCTTTAGAGAAAGCTGGGATCCTGCAGTTCTTCCCCAGATTTTAGAGACAGAGAGCTCAGGGTTGCTACCTGACCCCCCCTCCCCAGTAACCAAGCATAGACACATACTGTGACAGTCACCACATCTGCAAGTCACGAATGTGTGTGATACCACCCCCGGGGATCAGTTTGATAAAATGAAACCCATCTGCCAAGCTGTCATGAGCAGGAGGGAGCCTTTTCCCCTCTCCTGGTTATTCTGGTGTTCATTAGCACCCGCATGTGCAGAAGGATCTTATAAACACCAATGGCAGAGCTCACTGATGCCAGACTGCCCCAAACAAGAAGGACATGTGCCCTCAAGGCTGTGCCTCTTCCCTCTGATATTATCTGACTCTTCTTTGGCCAGCTACTTGGCATACATGCCCTCATCTCAGCTAGCACTTCTAAGAGCTCTTGCTGGTCAGGTGATACTAGGATTTCCAGCCATTTCCATTCTCTCCAGCCATTCCTTAGCGATGGGAACCATATTCTGTAGAAGAGTAGGCAGAAGAATGTGACAGAACCCCCACCCCACCCTTGGCTGAATGCACACCCAGATATGCATACACGTACTATGGAAAAGTGCTAGGATCCAGCCGGAATCCTACTACAGGCAGCAGCTACACACAGAGACAGTGTAGCTGGCATGAGGATGCTATAGCAATGAGGGGAGAAGGGGGAAGAAGGGGGGCAAATTCCACAGGTTAGGCAGGTATTACAGCTGTTCTGAGATGAACAACTCCATAAAAGCAGGCAAGGACTATGACAAATTTAAGAGGGAGCTGAAAAGGTGGTTTTTACCATGAGCTTAAATCATCATTTCCACCCTGCATAAAATCAGAAACAACTTCAGGATTTAACTCAGGGAATTTAACAGCTTGCAGAGATGACAGACTTCTCAAATGTTTTAAATCAATCTCCGAACGAACTAAGTCCTTCTGTGTCCTTCAACTAAAGTTGCTTTTGTATTTTACTTATACTGCTGCAAAAATATCTACATACATACATTTTAAATTCCTAATCTCCATTTATTATTCAAAATGAGAAATACCGCAAAGGGAAAACATGTTTTAAGTTAATGGGGTTTTTTTCTATGTGTGAGCCATTTCCTTCACTTTAGAAGAAGCCTTTTAGATCTCCTTCAGGAAAAGCATCCTTTCCATGGAGAAGCACGAAATATGTATTGGGGAGGGGGAGAAAGGAGGGAAGGGACCAGGAGGCAAAAGGCAGGTTTGTTTTTTTTTTCCTTTTTCCTGAGCTAAAAAATGTGTTTGAGACTGAGCTCCACATTCTGAGCTGAAAACTCATCTACAAAAGCAATCAATTCCTGAAGGGTTGGAGACAATGCTACACAGTGCCTGGCACTGCCTGACCCAAAGCTGCCTGAATTCAAATACGATTTCCCCAAGTGACAACACCGTTCAGTGGGCTTCATTCACATAAGATTTCCACCAACCCCCACAGATGCTGTGCCTGATGGTCCAGTGTGTTCCCCTTCCTGCAAGTACCCGAAACTCCTCAACTTTACTGTTTGGTTGCTGTGGCATGATGGAAGGTCACCTCTACCCTGAAACACATCATCCTGGAACACATCATCAGGAATTAGGTCTCTGTGTCAGGGAACTGCTTCATGCCTTGGTCTCGCCTTCTGTAAAACAGAATGAATCCTCCCCATTTGGTAGAGCTTGTTGAGTACTACAGGTGAAAATCACTTTGTTAATGTGAAATATTTTTGCAGTTTCTCCCCGTTGCCATAAAACAAGGTCATATTAAAAAAGGTAAAGATAGTTCCTCTAGCACCATAGCATTTCCAAATGGGATTGTACCCATTTTGAACATGGCTGTTTCTCAGTTTCCTTTCACTGACTCGCAAACTACTGAGCCAGCATACCATTAAGTACATAATCACTGGGGTTGTGGGTCACTGCACAATGTATGCACATTTCTTTAAACCAGTTTCATTTCATTTGCACGTCATTTTCCATGCCTCTATATTTCTGCAGGTCTCTATATTGCAGAAGAGCCTCTGCAATGAGTAACTTATCTGGGTACAATACACTCCCTGAAAAAACTATCTGAGTAGCAGCAAAGTCAGTGGTATGCTGCCTTCAGAGCCGCACACCTGAGTCCAGGAATGAGATGTACCAGTGAAATAAATCTCTATTTGAAAGATGCATAATGGGAATGAAAGCAGCCACAGTCCATAGCCTAGGAAAGGACACTTGATCTTTTTTTCAAAGCAACTTAATTCATCTACGTCTTTAATTTTATAAAATGAATACAGTACTGGTTACAAATGATTGACTGACAGTTCTGAAGACTGAACAGCTCTATTTTTACAGCACTGAGTAGCATTGATCCTTCTTCCAAGTCAATAAAAATTCTTCCTTAAGTCACTCTGGTCTGTAAGTTATTGAACACCTTCCTCAGCATGAAAGCCCATGCAAGCTGAGGGAATTCTTAGAATTCATCAGTTCTTGACAGGCACATTTAGTAAGTCCAAAGGAAGCAGAGTTGGATCTGTGCAACTGGGAGTGCTGTGATAGGACGAACAAAAAGCCTCACCAACCACACCCTGCTGTAAAAGTCACTCAAACTTTAGTGAGATCAAGCATCTTGGAATCCAGGTAACAGGTTTAGATTTCCCAGCCCTTTTTAGCCCTTGAGGGACCTCATTCAATAGCAGATGGAGATAGGAAGGAGAGAGGAATGGGGAAAAATTTCATCAATAAGACTCCCAGGTCCCACTCATGATCCTGCGAAGAGTGATTCCTGAGACAAAATGACCACACTTATGGGGCAAGAGCCCTCTTTCAGATTGGGCTCACAGCTTAACTAATATTTAGGATGGTCCAGCAAGCTACCACTCATCGTAACTTGAGAAAATGAAAAAAAAAGGGGCCCTTTTTTCCCTTTGAATATTTCAAGTCATGCTATATTTCAGATATTTTACATCCTCTTTTGGTAGCTGCTTTAAAACAGACCATTGAAGAGTCTGGTTTTCCCAGCCTAACTCATGCATTGTGAATCTTGAAGCATTTTGCTGGCTAAATACAGTCCCTGCCCCACAACCTATGGATCAAGAGTGCTGACAGCAATACAAAGTAATTGTTCTTTCCCCTTTGTTGACAAAAATAAATGGTATTCTAAGTGTGAGAGGCTTTCCCCCTATTTCTTTTTGTTCCTCACTTGAGTACAGGTCCTGTACCTCAATCTACAGACCAGAAGAGGCTAGCTCTGACACCTTGCTGTAGAGGCATGACTGGCAGACTTCAGGTGTGGAGAGAAGGGGCTTCATGAAGAGACTAATGAACAAACAAAATACTAACATATATATAAAACATGGGAGGATTACACAGGTTGATGGTACATGCCAAAGAGGTGAATAAACGAGTATCACTCTTTTCTATCCATGGTACTAAAGCACACCTGAGAAAAGTCCATACTCACATCAGCTTCTTAACGCAATGTCTGTTTTCTTACCTTAGTGGTGACTTGTATCAGTAAAAAGATAAATGAAGAAGTCAATAATAATTCCACTGAGAAATCGCAGAGGGCCTATTCTTGCCAGATACTGAGTTCTCACACCTACCAAGGACGGATGAGAACACAAAGCTTCGCTCAGAAATGAAACTGTGGGCGCTGGGACTTCATTGTGGAAACGTGAGCAACACGTACAGTAGAGCTGAAGTTTTCCACAAGAAACCAAGACTAAGCACATACATGCACAAAAAGATAAAGGAAAGAAGGGGGGCGGGGGAGAAGACTACCAAAAAAACATTTCTGGGTCCTTGCAAGCTCAATATTAGCTGTAACAGCCGTGCAAACTGCTGTCTAGGTAGCCTTCTAAGCTACTGAAATTCCCTGTGCAATTCTTCTTGTGAAGTAGCACTTGATGGATCTAGTTATCAAACGACCACAATTCTAATTGATTCTCAGTTTATCGATTTCCTTGTCACTATGCAAAAAATAAGAGGAGACTGTTTAAAAAAACATACCTACAGGGAGGTGGAAAAATATAATTTTGCTTAAGCTAGCACAAACGAAGCCTCTGGGTCTCTCCTGCCGGAGTACTCGCTATGCTCACGCTTCACAGCGGTGGCGGGATGCTGGCGCGGGCGGGTGCGCACCCATCCCACCAACCCGCGGAAGGAGACCCACCAGGACCCAGGCGAAAGTTGCGTGCAAAGCAAGCCCGTCCCCAGACGGTACCCGGCGGTGCCGGGGGAGCCCAGGTCCGGGACTGCCCCACCCCGCGGAGCGGGTCCCCACTGCCCCGACCTGCAGTACTCACCCGGTCTCCTCCTCACCGGCCTTTTCCTGCCA
>NW_009940661.1:0-2414 GCF_000696875.1 Nestor notabilis
CAAGAATGTATTGCAACTTTAATATTCCCTGGTGGTTTCATAGTGTTTAGAGCCAGGCATGCTAGTATTCTTACTGTTGATATTTAACTTCTTGATATTTAACAAAGTTCTCATTAAAGCAAAGGAAATGGCCTGGGTTCAGCTACAGCAGTCATTTTTTCTCCTTCTTAGTAGCTGGTACAGTGCTGTGTTTTTGACTTTCAGTCTGGGAACACTGATGTTTTTAGTTCTTGCTAAGTAATTACTCCGACCAACGACTTTCTCAGTCTCATGCTCTGCCAGGGAGAAGGGGAAGCCAGGAGGAAGCAGAGACACGACACCTGACCCAAACTGGCCAAAGGGGTATTCCATACCATAGGAGGTGATGCGTGCTGAAGAGGCTCCACCATATAATGACCTCTCAGAGAGCGAAAAGCAATATGTCTGCACTGTGAGAAAGAAGGCAGCTTTCATAATGTTTATCTTTGAGCTAAAATACAAGTCCCAAGCCTGCGTTTGAAAAGCAGCTGAAAAATTGCTGGCCCCAGTAAAGAGCTGATGCACAGCCCGGGGTAGTTGGACTGTGAGCATCATGGATGAGGGATCGGGACCAGCAGGTCAGCGGGGATGGTCCTGAGAGGGGGTGGGCCGGGACCTCCTTCCTCTCATTTCTGTTCAGCTTCACATCTCAGAAAGACACATTTCCCTGGTCTCGGAGGCACAGCCTCTGCCAGCTACCTCATAGTCTCTACTCACATGAGGCTTCCCATTAACCCACCCCACTACCTTTAGCCTCTCAGTTTATTTCTCCCTTTTGGTCCATCCATCCTGTGGCACCTATGGATGACCACCCAACACCACTACACAGCTCTCTGCCTC
The DNA here is from genome assembly GCF_000696875.1 of Nestor notabilis. Taxonomy (NCBI): domain Eukaryota; kingdom Metazoa; phylum Chordata; class Aves; order Psittaciformes; family Psittacidae; genus Nestor; species Nestor notabilis. Next base: position 859 of record NW_009940661.1, read on the forward strand.
TCCTGTATTTTCTGCAGGCTACCTTACTGTTGGGATATCCAAAAGACTCCTCTTTGCCAACACGTCCTTCTCCAGTATTGCTTTTCACTCTTTGAGAGGTCATTATATGGTGGAGCCTCTTTAGCATGCATCACCTCCTCTTTTGGTGACATGCCAAAATCTTTGCCCTCTAGCCAGTCCATGATGACTTCTAAAATTCCTGGACAACTGGGATTTCCTATTTGAGCTCGTTGTGTAAGTAGTGCAGCCCACTTACTCCATGTAGGAACGGTGTTATCAGCGTTGTTCCCAGACTGAAAGTCAAAAACACAGCACTGTACCAGCTACTAAGAAGGAGAAAAAATGACTGCTGTAGCTGAGCCCAGGACAGGAAAGTAAATCACTTAGAATATTTTTATGAGATATGCATGCTGATGCTCAATGATCACACTAGTGAAACATGCAGTTTACAGTGAAGATAAGGAAGTGTATTGTTTTGTCTAACAGATGCCATTCACAAAAAATAAGACCAGGATATCATTGGGGTTTACATACTTGATCTCCAGAGGTACCTACTAAAATTATGTAAACAATTTAGAATGTCACTGCTTTGGCAAATGAAGACTGCAGACAAGCAAAACTGTGGTAAAAATCATTGTGGAAGCTTGGATATGGGAAAGGAAAGGAAAGGAAAGGAAAGGAAAGGAAAGGAAAGGAAAGGAAAGGAAGAAGAAGGACATTTGACTCATTTTCCACTCTCAAAATACAGCAAAGATTACTAGTCGGAATATTGTCCTAGGCATTAGAAGGGGTAGGGGGAAAAGTGTTTGAAAAAAAGGCTGAGGCCTGTTGTTGGGATATAGTTTTATAACTGAAATAAGTTACGTAATGAAAACCAGATGGGTGCCACTATCCTTACCTGCTCCTTTCTACCATCAGTTCTGATTTCAGTGTTGCCTGAAACAGTGAATGTTATGCTTTGTTATGTTCCCAGTTTCTTTTCATCTTTGCACTCATCACAGGCAATTCCTAAGAACAGTGAAAAATTTGATGAAAGGATTATCAAAGGAAAGGAAAGGAAAGGAAAGGAAAGGAAAGGAAAGGAAAGGAAAGGAAAGGAAAGGAAAGGAAAGGAAAGGAAAGGAAAGGAAAGGAAAGGAAAGGAAACAATAAGGATCACATATTGTCAGTAATCTTGATTGTTGTGCAGGCAAAGGTCTCATCTGGTGAGACAGATTCCTAAAATCTAGCCTCAAATAATTGTGAAATATCCATCCTTTTGAAGGAAGAAGTCTGACAACCATTCAAACCTGTTGTTTAAGGAATGTGGGGATTTCAATACTCATACTTAGCCCAGTAAGCCATGCTTCTGAGAGTAAGAATTTAATCCATTCACAAAATTTGTTTCTGGATCCAGATTTATCTAAAGCATTAAATAGATAATTCTATCTTAGTTGGTAAAATTCTTTTCTGTCATTAAATAGAATAGCAAGTGCTGGTAGATGTTTGAAAGTTAATATTTATAAGGATTTCTGCAAGGCTAGTTGTTTTTTTAGAATCATAGAATAGTTAGGGTT
>NW_009940662.1:0-831 GCF_000696875.1 Nestor notabilis
TAAACAATAAGCCCTTAAATTTGTTAGTACTATAAAGCTTCTCCTAGAGGACTACTTTTCTTATGCCATCCAATGGGTAAATAATTATACTCCTAGCTTTTAAAATGCATGCTTGCAATCAATGAAAACTTTCATAAAGGAAGTTTCAGTTACCTTTAGGTAAAAAACTTTACCCATGGAAACATAGGTAATTTGGGGGCCTGGTGGAAGCTCAGGCTCACTAGCTTAAGTTCTGGAAAATGCACTCTAGTGCTGATGAGAAAGAGCACTCTGCTGAAGCTGAGTGGATTAAGCTGCTTATTTGTATTAGAATACACCAGTTTTCACTGAGAAAACCTATTGTACAAACAACCTCCATGCTTCCATGTGAGCAAAAGTGAGGCAGGTGCACAAATTAATGAGGGATCTGAGTCGTGTTTTTACTGACAGCCTACGGCACATGGGCAGGTCTAGGGCAGGTGCTCAAATTAATGGGGAAAATAAATGGGGAAACATCCCTTTTTATGCTGCAAAAAGTGCCACACACATGTTTCACAAAGAAGGAGCTTGGGAGTTCATTCACTTGAGTAGAATGACAGGCTTGGTCCTTTGGGATTGTGAAGGACCTGGAGCACAGGTGTGATGAGAAACAGTTGAGGGAACTGGGGGTGTTTAGTCTGGAGAAGACAAGGCTCAGGGGGGACCTTATCGCTCTCTACAACTACCTGAAAGGAAGATGGAGCCAGGAGGTGGCTGGTCTCTTCTCCCAAGGAAGAAGCAATAAGCAATGGGACAAAAGGAAATGGCCTCAGGCTATACCAGGGGAGGTTTAGATTGGATATTAGCAAAAAT
>NW_009940663.1:0-29983 GCF_000696875.1 Nestor notabilis
TGCTGAGGGCGCACTCAATCCCACTGTCTGTATCGCCGACAAAGATGTTGAACAACACAGGTTCCAACACCAATCCCCGAGGGACACCACTCGTTCCTGTTTTCCAACTGGACATTGAGCCATTTACCGCAGCTCTTTGCATGCAGCCAGCAATCCAGTTCTTTATCCACTGTGTCATCCATCCATCAAATTGATGTCTCTCCAATTTAGAGACAAGGATCTTGTGTGGGACAGTGTCGAACGCTTTGTGTTTAATGTGTTTACATGAATACCACATTGTAGGTAGCTCAGGTTAGAAACAATGATTCAATTATCCCTACGGTGATGCTTTTTTACTATTCCAGTGGTATTACTTCGTGGGGTATTGTTATCTGCGATTTACAGATCCAAAAGTAAAGTCTTTCTTGCTAGAAATCATAATACCAAGTCCATCAGCTTGGCTATAGCATCTAATCTCCTCGTTTCTGTACTTAGACAGTTCTTTTAAGCCATTCAAGTTTTTGATCTGCACAGCTGCTGCTTCACTTATTAATATTCTACAAAGGAGCTCATTCTCGGATAGTTCACTCCAGGACTGCTCTCAAAGGTATTGTGGATGAAACTGCATACTGCCCACTCCTCCAACATTATTCCAATTGACTTTGTACTTTCCCATGCCCTCATGCAGATGTCAGGGCATGCGGCATACACTTTTCATCTTGTGCTTCAAAAATACTTTCCTAGTGAGCTGAAACACAGTTCATGATGTCATAGACAGACAAAAAAACCCATCATCTTGTTATCAGCTGCAATCATTTGCGATCAACACTATCTTTATGGGTAATTTAAAAAAATGAAACTTCCCAGACTTCCATTGTTCCTCAGTGAGCTTTGATTGTCTTTCTCTTATCAGTATTCTTTAGCCTAAAAGAAAAAAAAAAAAATGTTTTCCTACTGGAAAACCTTTACTACTATCTGTATATACCTGACTCTTGACACTTTATCTCATAAGTAACATCAACAATAGCTTTGAATGTTGGACTGTATCCTCATCATAACCCCATCATAAATGGGGTCTTCATTTGAAATTTGTATTTAAACATAATAATTTTTCTTGTGAGTTAAGGTGACTGTAATTTTTAAAAAGAACACATTTTCTTTTGGCAATATATTTCTTTAGAAATACATTATGCTGTGGTGTTAACTAGACAGATATATTGCCCAGTGCTAGATCAGTAACACAAGATTTTGAAAAAAAACCCCAACCCAAAACCCAAATATTCCTAACCAGCCTACACAATTAATTGTGCACTGGGGAGAAAAAAAAAAAAGAAAAAAATAATCTGTACACAAAGTATGGTTTATTTTTGCTCTTCTATATACTGATGTATTTTAAATCTGTGTTTTATCAGCTCTAGTTAACACTGGTGACAAATCATGGAGAAAGCAATCTTGCCTGTGCCAAAACAAGTTTGTATAGTAGATACATAGAGATTTGTATATACTCCATTATAAAACTTAGTCTGAAATTTTTGTAACATATTTTACCATTTGTAGTAATCTTTTCCTAGTTCTCTGGAATCCCAAATAGGCACTTGCTTAATGTCCTATCGAATAAAAGAAGGCTTTGTTTTGAACTTTAATTTCCAACTCTAGCCAGAATAGAAAAAGTTTTCCTAGTATCACTTAGTTGTGAATTTTAATATGCTAGTTATAAGGCAAATAATTCCAAACCTTCAACCAGAAAAGAAAACTTTTTTCAAAAAGGGCCAGGCAGATTTTTGCTGGTGAAAATCAATAGTTCCAATAAACTTATTTAGAATGCACCACTGTCTGTGTAAGTAGGCTATTTTGCATACGATCATCTTTCACAGATTTTTCTGGTTTATGAACTATTTGTATTTTTGTCATCTTATAGATGTGGCAATAAGTTTCATAATTTAGCTGTTTTGTTTTCTTCAAGATCTGTTTCCTAGGAAGTTCATGTACCATGCTTATTCACATCTTTTAAACAATTTGATTTTATTGACCTCTAACTTATTCCACAGTTACCTCTTTTTCTAGTCCAAAAGACTGCACAAAAAATTACTCTGTACGTTTCATCGTCCTTTTAACCATATTCTATTTTTCCTTTGTTCTACCTGAGACTAGAAGAAGAAACAGAACTGCAAAAAGGTTTTTGCGTTTCTCTAAATATGTTCTTTTTTTTGTTGTTTGTTCCTTTCCTCGTCATTCAGAACACTATATTTGACCACTTAATAGGATGAATCTGATATTTTTGTAGAATTCTCTAAAATGACTCTAGAATCTCTTTAATGCATGCTAATAAGTTATTTAGGGTCTCTCATTGTTTATATACATAGAGGTTATTCTATCATCTCATTATTCTATGTTTATCACTGCTGAGTTCCATCTTTTACTGCTTATTCAGTATCGTAAACTTCTGCAAATTTTCACAGCCATATTTTGCTTTTACTACCCTGAATAATTTAATACTGCCAGAAAACTTTGTCATCTCACTACTCATCTTGTTTCTGGATAGCTTATGAATACATGTAATATATGAGCAGGTGGGAAAATGCGAATGTGCAATGAATTTGTAAAAGTGTCTAGCTCTGGCTTCCCCTGTTTTTCCCTTTTTCTATGCCACAGCAGCCACTTCATCATCCAAGGACTATATGGGATTGCAGAGAGACAAAGGCTAATTATCCATCACTTTAGGGGTGGGAGGGCAGAGCTAAAACCAGAATGAAATATACAAGAGTTCATCAACTTCAGGACCCACAGAAGTACTGTGAGAGTGAGCATACCACCAAAGAAAGTATTAGATACTAAAAGTTTGTGTATATCACCATTAAAAGTTTTATTAAAGAAAGAGACTTTTTTTCCTTCAATAATTACCTGATTTTGTTAGTGTCATTGTAAACTGACTAATTTTTTTTAACAGTTTAACTATTCTTTCATTGGGCTAATAACAATTTTTTGCCTCAAACGTTAGAGTTTTATTAGCCCATAAAAGCTGCAGAGTTTGACTTAACTGGTACCCTGTCCTGGAGTTTTGGTGGGAGTTTGGAAACAGCCACTGAAGACATTTCTGATTTTGACAGTAGAGATAGGGCAATAAGACCCTTTAAATTTGGTATATCGTACTGCTATTATTGACTATACTGAATACCTTTTCAATAGGACTTTTGATGATTCCACTGATCATATGGACATCATATTGTCATCTCTCATGGCAGAAAGGCACCAGTAATGTTGACTAGGAGAGGTGGTAGTAAGAACAGCAGCAGGAGTGACACAAACTGAGATATTTCATGGTGCCCCAAATGCATTACAATATGGAGTCAGCAATCACATTTTAGTTTGATTGTAATTCTCATCACTACTGTTTATATACTGCTTTTATATATTATTTTGTTTGTCTGTTCTCTTTAGTACTAAGAAAATATCTGAAGAACATCTGAAAAGCGGATACTAAATAAATATAATTTATCAAAAACACAATAGGCTGTTCTAGGTTTCACTGATAGAAATTAAAGCTCTTTACCTGTTTTATGCAATGCTCTATGCCCTCTGCACTCCTTCAAGGAGGAGAGAAAGAAACTCGTTTTCTTTTGTTACTTATTCAACTTAATAAGAAAAAGACCCATGAAGAAACAGTGAGGCACACTGTGACATGAATGGGGAGTAAATTGTCTGAAAATAACTCACTTGAAATAAATTCACTTAGCATGAAATAAAAACTTTAATGTACTTCAGGATATTTCTAAGGATTTATATCCTATTGATAGTAAAGAACAAATCAAGCTATGGTACAAAGAACATTTGCATGCAGAAACTGCTCAGAAAAGACAATTTGTGTTTACATTTATCACCACCTTCTAATATCCCTCTCTTTATTCACACTACAAATTTTTATGCTACTTTTAAGACTGTGAATGTCACCTTCCCAGTGATGCATTCTCATCTGGAATAAATACTTGGTGGTAGAGAACTGTCCAAACCTGGAAAGAGATTACCAAGATTTGAATCAGATCTCATTCTAACAAAATTCTACAGTTTATTACTCTGCAAAAATTACTCTTTTTTGCTAATGGACAAAACATTTTCAAGTCTGTGTTATTTGGGTGTACAGTACTGTAGGAATGACAGAAAACCCATGGACGATTTAAATACCTAATTTTTGCCCATAAGTGAATTTCTGCCATCAGAGTAACAAGGAGGAAGAAAGAAGTGGCCTGAAAAGATCTCACCTGTAACAAAATGGCACTTTAAAAAAGTCTTCGTTTTTCAGTTTTTTGATGGTATTTTATTACTCTGCTTACAATGAACAGTTCAAATACAGTATAGTCTTATCACAGTTAGAGGCTAATATCTAACGTTAACATTAAATGGACTGTTCCTGTACATACAGCAGATATGTGCAGTGTACAAAACTGATATTCATCTAAAGAGAAGAAAAAAATTTGTTACGTCGAAAGGTTACTGCGAGAAAGTCATTGTGAGAAAGTCTCATTGCAAGAAAGAGGTTGACAAGTAGCTCAACATGAGCTGGCAATGTGTGCTTTCAGCCCAGAAAGCCAACAGTATCCAGGGCTCCATCAAGAGGAGCATGACCAGCAGGTTGAGAGAGGTATTTTGTCCCCCTCTACTCCACTCTCATGAGACCCCACCTGGAGTACCGCATTCAGCTCTTGGGCCCTCAACAGAAGAGGGACATAGACCTGTTGAAGCAAGTCCAGAGGAGGCCATGAAGATAATCAGAGGGCTGGATCACCTCTCTTGTGAAGACAGGCTGAGACAGTTGTGCTTGTTCAGCCCAGAGAAGAGAAGGCTTGGGGAAGACCTTAAGAGCAGCCTTTCAGTACCTAGAAGGAGCCTATAAGAAATCTGGAGAGGGACTTTTACAAGGGCATGTACTGACAGGACAAGGGGAATGGCTTTAAACTGACAGAGGAGAAGTTTAGATTAAACATTAAGAAAAAAATCTTCACTTTGAAGGTGGTGAGGCACTGGCACAGGTTGCCCAGAGAAGCTGTAGCTGCCACATTCCTGGAAGTGTTCAAGGCCAGGCTGCATGGGACTTTAAACAACCTGGCCTAGTGGAAGGTGTCCCTGCTTGTGGCATGGGGTGGGTTGAACTAGATGATCTTTAAGGTCCCTTCCAAACCTAACCATTCTGTGATTCTGTGAAATAACAGATATTAAAACCACCATATACACTAAAGAGAACCCTTTCTTAGTAATTTAAATGCAGTATTAGTAACCACAATTATTTCACATTCAGCTGTGAAAGAGAAATTAAAAACCCACCACGAAAATCAAGTTTCATTTTCCTTTTCAAAAACATTTCTTGTTGCTATACAAGATTGAAATAGATTTTCTATTAAAACAATTATTTTATCAAAATCTTTAAAACAAACTTACTTAATATGTGAAATATTCAGATAATTGTGTATTCCAAAACCATAATATGCAATGTTAGAATAGTTTGCTAATATTTAGGAAGAAAAGGTTGCAGCTGGGGAAAATTTTAACTCAGAACTTGTTTTGGTGTTCAATCTCTTCCTTCCATTTTTTATTTTTTTTTTCTAATAGGCTCTATATAAAGCTTTAAAGACATTTTAAAAAGAGTACAAGATTGCAACATTATGGTGCTGTGGGAATTAAAGGCCCCTTAGTTTTTACAGTCGACAGGTTTTGACCTCTGTACAAGTACCTATTTCACCTGTCTATGCCCTGAAAATGGTGCAGGAGATGAAAAGCAAAGATGTGTAACCTCAAAATAAAAAGTCTGAGCTTCTTGGCACCAGCTAATATGCATGGTCTTATTTCCTTTTGACCTGAGAATGATAGTACAGGACTGGGGCAGAGAATAAGGGAGTATATCCAGGGGCGTAATGCCATTCTGCTGCAACAATCCAAGCACATAACGTACTTCCATCTGCCCTTTTGGATAAATATTAGTTGTGGGGATAATATTAGTAGAGGTAATAAGATTTCAGAGTAATCCTCACAGCAAATAAACCTGCAGTGTATATCACAGTAGTTAAGGGTAAACTTTCCCACAAACTAGGAGAATGCACAAACCAATGGGATGCAAAAAATTAGTTTAGTATTTGATCTGAAAATTATCTATCTGGCCAGGACATCTGATACTTAGGTCCTCCCAGACATTGTTAGGATTCCCCCTTTCATATGTAAATCCTTAATAGCCCTCTAATTCCCTTACAGTGTCTTAAAAATTTAGAAAGCAAAACCAATGGTTTGTTATCATCTGTATCAGTCTCTCATGACATGGCACAATTCCCATCAACATTCGTGCAAACAATGTGGATACAACCGACTTTCTACAGTACCGCTTGCCTTCGTCATGGTTGAAATCAAGGTAATTGTTTTTTTTTTGCTGCCCTCTGATGAATTTGACACAAAGACGATCATTCTAATATATATCCAACTTCTGAAATATTATGCCAGCACATGTGAAGAGCTGTTTTATCAGGAGTAGTGAATGCTATCTTTAATATTTGGTCTTCTTGTCTCAGATCTGTATTTGTGAGTGGTTTGAAGACTGTGATTAGTTCAAGTGTTTTAGAGAAAGTCTGTCATGATCTAATTTATCCTGTTCATCACTTGGCCTAACATCTTCACAAGCACTCAGTCTCCTCGTCCTTGTGAAAATCTCGTTGACTTTAGATGTCTGCGTGCTTTTGAGAATTGCAGCCTTCTCATTAGGCTAAAAAGAAAATTACTAAAAATCAAGCTATTAATTTAACTTTTTTTGTTTTGAGAGAGACGTGTGTATACTTAAATAACTGAAGTGTTGTTACTGTATAACCCAACATAAAAGCCACAAAAAGGGAATGGGCTAAAACTATAAATAAGCTTGAAGTATAAGAGTTTTGAAACTTTTGGGGAATTTGAAATGTCATTACACAACATTGTTTAAAATATACCTTTATTATCTGGAGATGGAAAAGTGCAATGCCTTTGAAAAAGAAGTGTACAATGAAGCAAAGATTCAATGAAAATCAATGAAATACAACAAAATTCCTATATTAACTTTAATAAAGCTCTCACTAGGCTCAAAAGCATTTAAAAAAACCCAAACAAACAAACAAACAAAAACCCAACCAGGTAATGTGTTTCCAGTTGCTTTTATTTTTGTGGATTTTCATAGGTTTATTAATGAACACTAAGATTCATATACAAACTCACATAATGTGAGGATCCTATTAAACCAGACTGAAACCAGAGCATACGCAAATCATAATCCCCAAGCACTGCACCAAATAATTCCCAAATCTGCCTTCTGAAAGTTTAAAACCCCAGTATTTGTAAATCTGAACACCCAGGCAATGGGTAGAAATAAAACTCCAAGTATTGCAAATCCTCAAAATTTCTACCATGTTGTCAGGAATCTGGAAATTCAGATCAGACACGTTTGTGGTTTATTATGCACTCATCATTATTCTGCAATTTAAAATGATCCAGAGCCCACGAAGGGAACAACCCCATGTAATTCGGTGGCCAGCTCAGTTCTGATGACAAGCAGTATGTTGAACACAACTGAAGCCAAAATCTTAAAAGGCATCACAGCATCCAGTTGCAATTAGTTTGGAACACTGATACTTAATTCTAAGGGTTCCTTATGAGTGCTGTGTGAGCACAAAGAATACAGACTTGCCTTGGGTCTACATAGTTACTTAAGGAATTGTGGTGGGCCGAGATTCTACCCCCATTAAAGACTATGAAGTAATGCAATAGAAAAAAATCACTTTTCCAGTAAAAAGAAATGGGTAGGTGAGAGAAGATTAGACAAATGAAAGTGAATAAGAGATACTGTTATATTTTCAGCAGAGAAAGGGGTGGAAAAGGGAGATAACAGTGCAATGCAAATGTTATCATTGAGCTGGAAGTTACTTCATCCAGGAGTGAAAAATAAAAACGACCTGATTGAGAAGCTGGTATTCTGTGCTTGTGTCTGACAGAAGTACTGTAGTGGGGTTTGAGGTGGGGTTATAAAGAACAGTAGCAACAGTGTTGGATAATCATCTTCGTATCTGAAAAAAGCTAACTCTAGTTATCAGAGCTGCACCAAATACAGTTGTTTGGGTTTTTTTAACTAATATATTTTAGGACTTCATTGTAAAAACAGGGGAAGGGTTGCCAAGGTTAGGAAGACTTATTTCTTCTACTTCATTTTTCCTATTTCTACTCTTTCATCATTATTTTCTTAAAATGATGAGAAGAAAAGGACTAAGGAGAGCTATAAAAGGGTAAAGGTAAAGGGTAAAGACAGACTAGTATTTCTAAAGAGAAATACATCTCCCAAAATTGAAAAAAAAAATGCAAAAAAAGAAAAAAATCTAGTTCTTTCAATAGCAATGTATAAAATAACAGTAACTTAAAAATATTCATATTTTCTTCCTTTCTTCAAACAGAGATGTTTAATCAGACTGGAAGCTATTTAGATTTGTAACATTTTCTAGATACTCTTGCCTCTCTTATCCCTTGCTTATCTTTAGCTGACCTGACACCCACTTTTCGGTGAAGACAATGTCCATTAAAATGGCACAGTCCCACCCTTTCTCCCACCTGCAACATTGCACATGCTAAAGGATGTACCTGGCATATTTCTTTCAGTACTTGACATTCCAAATTGGGAGTAGATGCTACAGTATTGTTATACATTTGTCCCTGCCTGACTCTTCAGGGCAGCTATGTGGGAACAATTCTGTCTGCCAGTCTGGGCTAACTCTCATAAGAGTGAGGAGTCATATCAACATGAAGCTGTGAGGATGAAGGAAATACAGAACAAGAATGGTCAGTCAAATTCAGACCTCAATAAAAGTAGAAATACAAGTCTCTTGACAAGGCATTTTCCCATTCTTTATGGAAAAAAAGGTGTGATTTATTTATTTCATATAACAGTTTGTTAAACCTCTTTAAGAAATTCAGTAGAAGATATTCTACAGATGGAAATTTTATTCAAAATTCAGCTGTCTTTGCTTCTAGTACTGTGGTTTTGAACACTTTAAAAGCAGAATTTAGAAATTTGTCAGGTTTCATTTAGTAATCATTCTATACTTTTGAGTACTGATAAATATCTTTATCATCTTCTTATGAAATAGTATGTCTGTCCACTTTCATTCATACAGCTGCTTTACTACAAGTATCTCTCTTAAAGTGTCACAAGAAAAATGTATAGGAAATAAATGATTTTATGGGATTTTTAAAGTGTATATTCACTCATATAGTTTGCAGAATGTGCCTGTAGAAAAAAAGAAAAAAAAAAAGAAAAAAAAATGTAATTCTCAAGTTCTGCTTTACAAATGATAATAAAAAAAAACCCCTGTGTGACTGAAATCCTTTTCAAAAGGATTATTGTATTGTTCAAATCCAAACTCCAGGAGCTGGGGCAATAGAACATGTGTGGGTGGTTTGCATGTCTTCTGAATGGCACAAATGAATATGTTGACAGAAGCACTAATTAATGCTCAGAAACATTTCAAAGTAAATAACTAGATGCACAGACAATCTGTAATGCTTTTGCTTGTGAAAGGAATTGCATTATGGGAAGAAAAGATAAAGTGGGTAGTATTTCAGTCTTCAAGAAATTATATGGGTAGTTCTGTGAACTGAAAGATATGAAATCACTTTCCAATCTCACTTTGTCTTAAAAAGAATAATGTAGTAGAAGTTGAGATATTTTCTTGATGCCTTTTTTGTATTCAATTTTCAGAAAATGTGAATTGAATAATTTCCCTATCATGCCTACTGCTTGTCAGAGAAACTGGGGGTGTCAGAAGTATGGCACTAGCAGAGTCTGTAAGAGGAAAAAGACATTACATTCTTAAGCATCTCTATAGTCTGTAGTTCTAGACAGAAAGAAGCTCTCTTGTAATAAAAATATATCCCAAAATATATTGTTTTTAACACTCAGTTAACTGTGACTGTATGCAGGTTGTCGTAATCCTTTCATTTCCTTCAGAACTTGATTTCCACAGAAACTTTTTTCCAAGCAAGTCACTATAAATCAAGTCAATCAGGTGCATAGGCGATCCAACATGGTCGTGGTATTTGAATATCTTCTCTCTCTCATGCATACACTCCCACTTAAAAGATCTAGTCCTTCTTAGCATAACAAGGCTTGTTTTTCCATAGTTTGAACACTGAAGATCTGACTTTTCTTCATTCTGATTTATAATTAAAATTCCTCAAACCCTGCTATTTTCCTGGTTAAAGTCTGCTAACAGGAAAGGAGCTTGTCATTGTGAAAGGCGAGAAAAGAAGAAAAGACTGCAGCATGAAGAAGTCTCATGCAAGTGGCTGGGTTAAGAGCTGTGAAATGAACTGGAAAAGAAAAACAGTGATAATTGCAGTGCTAGAGTTGAAGTTTTCTCAATGTGACATTATTATGGCTTGCCAGGAGCGGAATAGAACACACAAGTCATAGAGGACTGTCCCAGAAGATGTATCAGCTATGACAGGTTACATCAAAGAGAAAAGGCTGCCTTCTTAGTATGAATCGAACTCAGAAAAATAAAAGTGTTTAGGACCACTTTGCTCATAACCATTTAAACTATGTTTTTTCCTTATCTATTTGAATACCTAGCACTAAGTGAAAAAGAAAATCATTATGATATAGCTTACAGTCTGTGGGTCTTTGTCTCCATCAATAGGCATGTTTAATGGTACATGTGGTTTTTTTAAACAAAACTTTGTATTGCAGGCTGTAAATTGTAAATATGCTGAGTTTATGTCAAGAAATATCTGTGGCCTCTATCAGCGTCATATACTCCATGGTGAAAGCTGGCTATCAATTACTACTAGCAGATAGGCACGTAGTTGTTCTGAATTTCCATATAATTTCATTTGCTAAAGTAAAATGAAAAAAAGTAAATCCCGTAACACCTCTGACTTTCTTTCAGTTCATATTTGTTGAATTTTGATGGTATGATTTTCCAAATGTATCAGCATCCTTAGCCAGCCGACACATATTTAAACAACAATTTTGGTATCAGTACTGTGTCCTTTTAATTTCTTGCCTACAACTGCATTGCTAATCAACTGCGCTTTAAAAGAAAGGCCTCAACCTTTGACTGAACTATACACCTATACTATATGCACTCATTTAAGTACTTAGTATGAAAAACAATGGAAGATGGATACATCTCTTTAACCCCAGGCCACCTGCAAACAACAGAGTAACAGTAAGCAAATAGGTCCAATCTCAGAGTCACTGTTTTCCAACATAAGAAAGAGTTACCAGTACTAGGCGTATTAAATCGTGGTACTTAGGAAGATCTAATTAAAATTGACCCCAGGCCATTGTGTCAGTTCTACATTTAATGTTATTTGCTAGGAAAATGTAATTTCTTACAATTTTGTGTTCTGTACATTCATGACAATTGTCATGGCAGTTTCCAGACTGAGGTAGCTACTAAAGTCACTAAGCTCTCTCCATAATGGAGTGAATTAAAATGTTCAGAACTTGCTTACTGTACAGTTTCATTGCTTTCAAGTAAACAAACCCACACACAAGACACAAGATGATGGTGAAGAGATTTTTACCTTTCTTCTCAGTCTTTCAGCAGATGTGTGTGTGTGCATCTTTACTCCTGAAGCAATGACCCTCACCCTGTGTGAGGATTCTTTTCAGTGAAACTGAATAATAAATGCAGTGTTGTCCTAAAGCACGAGAGTAGTTCTAAACAACTTTCTAGCTAGTGTCAGAGTACAAATATCTACTGAGACCCAGCCTCCTCAGGAGGCTATGCTGCCCCAAAATGTGGTTTGCAGCTGACTCCAAAGGGCTTCAAGTATGGTTTTCACATGTGTCTCTTGGATGATTAACTCCCCCACCAGATTCTCTGCCTGTCTCACAGTTTCATAAATGCTTCTTGCTTCTTCTGAAGTGTACAGAAGTACAAGTGTACTTTTTAATTGTACACTTAAGTACAAGTGTACAATTACAAGTGTAATTCTTAATTACAAGAATTAAGAATTCTTGTAATTCTTAATTACAAGTGTAGTTCTTAATTGCAGTCTTCCAGAGTGCAAAATAAAGCGTGGACATCCAGAAAAACAGTCTGAAAGGCTTTCCCTTCTTGTTGTTGCTTGTGGGTAGTAGGGGAAATATGAGTGGAACAAAAAACTATAACACTCCTATGAGTAGACTTCTTGTTCATGAAGCCAGCAGAGCACTAGCAAAATTACTCAATTTCTTTACCTTAAAAACTGTGATTATGGTTCTCTTTATTATGTAAAGTACTTTGTAATCTACCAGTTATGTGATAAATGTCTTTTCCAAAATGCGTTATGAGGATTAAGAATGTGTATCTGAAAGTTAGAATACTATGAAGCTGTTTTAAAGCCATAGAATTTACTAGTATAAAGGGCAAAACTTATTCAAAGAAATAATAATAATATTAATAAATAAAAGTAGTCTCTGCATAGAGATTTTTATTTCTTACTCATTCTAGATAATAACACTGCGCATGTGATTCCATTTACATTTTGTATGAACTGCCTGTTTGCAGACAGGAACAGCTAAATCATAACTTTCACGATCTTACAGCATACTGATGCTTTGGTTCCTAATATTAAAAGTGATTCTAAATGGTTCAATTTGAAAAATGCTATTTTCATTAATGTAACAGTGCCCTCTATGTTCCATTGATTACACTGAGGGCAACATCATGCTTTGTCCTTAATAAAGCTTCCTTTTTTATTTATTTCAATTGGTGTTGTAAGAAAGGGTGAATTTAACATGTTTACTTTTTTCTATTGTTAAGTTCCACCAAAAAAAACCAAGGCAAGTTTTATAAGCATGGAATTAAATGGAATCTTAAATTTGAAGCTGTTAATCTCATTGTAAATACCCAGTCACATATCACTTTCCGACATCAAAAAAACAGATTTTGGGGGGGGGGGGGGGGGGGAAAAAACAGCACAAATATTTTTCAAACCTATAATTAGCTTTTAAAAAGTCTCAGAAGTAATACAGTATTTCCTTTAAGCTGAGAATCATAACTAGTGAGTTACAGGTTTGTTGCCCACAGCAAATGTTCAAGAGACTTCATGGTGAAACAGAAGAACATATGAATTATGAGGCACTAAGATGTGTACACCCTCATGTCCACTGATTCTTTATCATCCAGAGCTGACCATATTTTCTTAGTATATTTTAAAGATAAAAATGGGAACTATTTCTTCATATTGTGTACAAAATTGTCACAATTAAATTGTAACAAAAGGAATTCTGTCTGATTCTTCCCTAATGTTAAGACTTCTTGAGTACACAGCTTCTTCACTGATAGTTTTTCTAAAAATGAAAAGAAGTAAAAAGCATAAAAGGATAAAGTCTTTCGTGAGAGTTATGGCACATACATTGTATGCAGTGGGACCAAGCTTGTAAGTACAAGTTGTAAGCATTTATTCAGGGACCAGGAAACCACAGATCATTATTTAGTCAAGAGGGAAGAATAATTGTAATGATGGCATTAAACACAAAGAGAGGATAGCCTGAGTCCAGGTGGAAAGCAAGCTGAAAATAAAGATTAGTTTAAATTTTCTCACCTTATTTTGAAACAATTCAGTTCTCCACTAGTTTTAAGTCTCTACACACATTGATAGCAAAGAACTGGAGAATAACATGCTACTAATCCCCATTTCTTTATTTTTTTTTCTCTTAACTTCTGCTACTATTTAGTGCTCAGAATGTTTCTGAACTTCTAAGGAGAATAACTTCTGGAGGTGAGCTGAAATGAGCCCATAGTAAACTGAGCTGTTTTAAATATTCCAAAGCAACATTTTCCTGAAGCTCATAAGAGAAAAAAGAGAGAGGTGGAAAGGTTAATATATTTCACTTTAGTTGAAATGTTTCTATAAAGAAAATACCTTTGCTGAAAATCAAGGCATTTTGAATTAATAGATTCAAATTTCAAGAAGGAAGATTCAAATTTCCAGAAGTAAGGTTCCTGAAATCATTTATGGTGAAAAATATTTAACAGATAAAGCAGAAGGCAGGTACTAGATACATTACAATAGAAACTCATTGAACTGCCTTTATTTCTTTCTTAGAAATGGCAATGTTTAATGAATTCTATGAATCATTAGAAATAACACAGTTCCAGTACTGAGGGTTGAAACTTCTCGCTGTCCAAAAGGATTTCTTACTTATTCTTTGTAATGTATATGCTTACTAAAGTGCAAGATGATGTAGAACAATGGCCTGTTATGCATGCCTGTTCAAGCTAAAAATGACAATTTCCCAGAACCTCAGGGGTTTTTTCATGATAGTTGAGGCAAAGACAGTTAATATATAATATAATATACCTGTCACCTTTCATTAAGACAATGATCATGCTTTGTGTGGCAGTGCATGTACATAGACAACTGCATGCTTTTATTATCTCTGTATTGTTCCCCTACTTTTGCCGTACTCTCAGGTCTTAAGTGTCTGTGATCCCGTGACATTGTTTGCTGTCTTCTTCTCCATATTAGCACAAAGTACCTTTAGCACTATTTCCATTCCCTGTTTGGTCTGTACCAACTGTGTGAGATTCAACAAGGCTTAGTGCTGGATCTTGCATTTGAGTCACAACAACCCTGTACAATGCTACAGGCTAGGGGAAGAGTGGATGGAAATCTGCCCATCAGAAAAGGACCTGAAGCTGTTGGTCCACAGCCAGCTGAACATGAGCCAGCTTGTGCCCAGGTGGCCAAGAAGGCCGACAGCATTCTGGCCTGTATCAGAAATAGTGTGGCCAGTGGAACCAGGGCAGTGATTGTCCCACTGCACTCAGCACTGGTGAGGTCACACCTCAAATACTGTGCTTAGTTTTAGGCCCCTTGCTACAAGAAAGACACTGAGGTTCTGGAGTGTGTCCAAAGATCAGCAAAGCTGGTAAATGGTCTAGAGCACGTCTTACGATGGCATGAAATGAAAGCAGTATAGCACATGTAAATAAGACAAATTTGATGATGCTGTACATTATATGAACTATAGATCCCCATCTTAGAGCACTTTCAATTTACTGGAAGTTCAAAGTACTTCAAAAAGTGGACAGAACTACCACCTCTGGCTTAGGCATTGACTGAAGTACAAATCACTAGAGGCTGTAAAATGCACCAGCAAATGTTACTCTGTCCTGTTGCTGAAGAGTCTCTGTGAATCTTACAGTGCAACTGTTATACGGGGTGCTGCTTACTTGGACTGTGCAGTAATCTATCATGCCTATCTTTGCATTGGTGAGAGAGGTTTCTGAAACTCAGTGACCTGAATATTTCTACCTGCAGTACCTGAACAGGGCTAAGCTAAAAATATCTATCCTCATCCTCTAACTGCATGACTTTTTTTTAATTTTTTTTTTTCTTTTACCTTTGGATATCAACAGGACAATGACGTTTTTTTCCATAAGTTAAATTCATCCCAGATAGCCTTTTCAAAATATCTGGCAAACATTGCTTGCTAAGTGTCACCAGGTTTTGAAAATAGAACTGTGCAGCTAACGTATTCCTAAAATATGTTTTAACCTATTCCACATTAAGATTTAAGAACAGATTTTTATTTTCCTGTCCAGTTCCTTTTTTTAGTTAGGTTTTTTTTCTCTCACAAAGTTGAAGAACAATGCATTTCTGAGATGCTGTATCAGTAGGTAGTCTTTCTTATGATGCATACTACCACTTGAATCTTTTGAATTAAAAGAATTAATTAAAAAAAATTCAAAAGATCTTGAAGATGGTGTGGGATTCTGTCTTCAATGCATCCTTGTTGCTGAGAGACAGAGGAGCTGTCTGGTATGTTAATAATCATACGTTGTCTTCCTCAATCAAAAATAGAGGAGATGTAATTGTAGGAATAATAAGAATTGTAAGGTGTTTTAGAAAATGATTGGTAATAATCTGTTGGAACAGATAGAAGGTATATTATATCAGAATGCAAAGAGAATTCCAGCTTTTCAAGATGTTGGAAGAAATTTAGGTAGAAAATTTTCTTAGCAAAAGTTTTTGTCCTATGAAGGGAAAAGCAAGAAAGCCTGAATGCAAACTGCCCTCTGTGTTGTTAGTGTTAATCGTGTTTGGCTGAAAAGAAGTTGTTATGGAGCAGTAATGGTAGATTGATTACCTTCTAGTGCAAAAGAAGACTAGATAAGCATGATTTCTGATGTCCTTTAATGAAGAGACCAGTCTTTGCTGAAAGCAGACTATAGCAATCTAACGCTAAAAGAGCTTTTAAGACTTCCAGGCCATTAATTTTCACTGTTTAATAAATTTAGGTAGTAGGCACAGTACAGTATTATAAAGTATAACATGTTGAACGGATCAAGAACTGGTTAACTGACTTCTTAAAAATAAGCCATCAGTGGTTAATCATTACCATACAGGAGAATGGGGTTCTGCAGGGAACAGGACACTGTCTAGTGAGACATAGTAAGGAAGTAATTATCTAATCACCAGCAATAAAACATGTGACAAACATAAAATTCATTGCAATTGTAAATAATAATGAGAATGTAGATGCCACAAAGTAATCTGGACAGTTGATAAACCAGTCATGAACTATTTCTAATGCAGCCAGATGGGAAGGTATTAATTTAATAATGGAGTTTAAAGAATAAGATTTTTTTTCCTAAAGAGATTGAAAAGATCTAAGTCATAGTGCCAAGATAACCAGCTTTCAGAACAATGCTGTAGCCATAAGAAGTAATCTGGTTTTTGGAGAAGGAAGAAAAAATATAATTACAGCGCATAGCTGATTTTGCCATTGCTGGGAGTATTATCAGGATAATCCTTAAAATTCTGGTCTCTAGATATTTTAAAAGAAGGATAAAATTTAGGGAAAGTTCATGAAAAAATTATTAGCAAAAATGATAGAAACGTTGGAGAAAGTACCTTAAAGTGAAATACAGAACATAACAAAAATAAGATTGTAAGGTGATTTGATTATAGTGTATGAGTATCTTTGCAGGAAATAAAAAAACAAACAAACAAACCAAAAAACATTAAGTACTCCAGAGCTCTTTTATCTAGTGGAAGACATCATAACAAGAACCAGTAGCTGGAAATTGAAACTAGATATTCACGTTGGAAATAAGTTGTGCAATTTCATCAGTCATGGAAGAAGATCTAACAATGCTAGTGACAGGTTTTCACATCTCTTGATAGCTTCAAAGCAAGACTGGGAGGTTTTCTAAAAGCCTATTATATCCTGATATGGTGAAAAAGAAGAAGAAGTTTTTCTACTTAATTTAAACTACCCAGGTGAAATTTTAGGACAAGAAACAAGCAAAGATTCAAACAAAATGGTCCCTTGAAAATATCCCCTACAGTTAACAGTCTTACATATATATATTCAAATTTACAAATCCCACATGATATCACAATATAGAGCGAAAGCACCACATTACAAAATTGATCTCCAGATGATCAGTTCATGGTATGTTGTTTCTGCAATGTCCTCAGTAGGTTATAGCACTCTCAAGAGAAATTCTACACTCCAAAGAAAATAAAAGTCCCTTATTCATCTTCTTAATTTGATGGCTAGATTTTTAGTAATGTCTTTCCCTTCCTCCTACTCATCGTCACCTCATGTAAATTCTTGGTGCTTTGTGGTCTGTGCAGGTCTCAAAGATTTAAATTTACTTTTACTTTATTTAGGAAGGAAGTGACAAAAAATCTCTTAAACTATTAAAACAGATCTAGCTTTTCCAGTTTTCATCATGAACTTTGAAAATATCTGAATTTTATGAGTATCATATTTGATTCTTTCTACCTCGCATGTTGCTGTCCACCTGATTGCATATAATTTACTCTAAAGGAGCATGAAAGCACTGTTAGAAACTGAAGAAAAAAAGTAAAATAATAATCCAGTTAGAAACAACCCCAAAGGCAACATTTACCAGATATATAACTGTGAAGGACATCTCAGGAGATTTGATAATTTATCAGCAAAAAATCTTTTGTTCTGGAAAATGTTTCGTCAAGGCTATTTCTGCAGATTTGTTTGCACTCTGGTGACTGGACTCTTTTCATACTCCTCTCCCTCCCAAGAAAACTTTACAAAATCTTAGGTTTATTCTAACCTAAGAAACTCCATTTTTATTATCATATGGAGCCAGCACACTTCTGCTCCATGATCCATCCTTGGTGTCAAGACTGAAATGAGAAAGATCAAAAGTCAGTGATCTGTTTGAAGAACGGCTGTATTGAGTGCTGTAGGGTAAGGCAGGCCATCTAGGAGTAACCAGATGAAGATGACAGGAACATGCTTTGAACTGGTGAATGGAAAAATAAATAGTGCTTTTTTTTTAATCAGTTGGTTTAAAGCCATTTTAATAAGACAACTTCAGAGATTTTCAGAGAAAGATCCCAGGCTAGATTTGGTGACATAGTGATATCTGTTATCCTGGCATCTGTAACCTACGACTCTAATTGGGGTTAGGTAGGCTATAAAGTGAAGGTGAATGGTGAGAGCATGATGCTTAATGTCTGTATGAGGGATGATAAGTCCTTGAACAAGAACTGTAATTCAGTCAGTCTGGAATGTGTAATATTGCCTGTATTCCTCTTTTCTTTCATAATAAGTTTAGAAGATAATTCTTTCTGTATGGGATTTTTTTATTTTTCTTTCTGTGGACTGACCTAACCTTCATTTTCTTAAATTTAAACACTATTTTTCTGTTCTGTCCATCAGGACAAGGAAGACTTTCTTTTCATAGCAGCACTTTACATGACCAAAGGTTATTATCTTGTCCTCTATTAGTCTTCTCTAGATAAGTAAGTTAAGTCCTCTCAATCTGTCTTTAATTCCTTTATTCAAATGTTAGTGTTTGCACTAAAGAGTTGATTAAAACTCTTCTTAAGGTATAATGCCCAAAAATGTGCCTTGAAGTATGGTGCAGTTCTGAACAACCATGCCGAAGCAGGACAAATACATAGATTTCTGCATTTTCAAGATGTCACTCCTATTTATCCCATTAGAACTGGCATTTGTCCTTTTTTGCAGCCTCTTATTGCTTATGTTCATAAGTCTTACGGTAATCCTTGTTTTATTAAAAAAAGAAAAAGCAAAACCGAAAACCAAGAGTACTTGCTGGAGGTCACTTAGAGGAGAAAGATCTTGAGTGTTATTCAGGAGCTATAAAAAGTTATTTATGCTGCTTTGGAATATGTTTGGTTTCATTTTCTTTTCAGAACATGTTTGCCCCGTTGTCATGTGCACTTACAGTCTGTTTCTCCCCAGCAGATCTGACTGCTGCAGACATGCTGCTTGGCAGACACTGCATCCTGCCCTCTTCCATGGCATTGTGCATTAATAATGGTGACTTCCAAAGAGTTCATAACAAATCACTCAAATATTTCCCCAAATACCAGATTACAAAGAATAAATACTAAGAAGATTTTATCTAGCGAAAGGGCTCCCCTGGGATGTACACAAAGAAATAGTTTGAATCTGCAGACAGCATAAATTATTTCAGTGTGCCCATAGCTATACACAAAAATATTTAGCAGCCCATATATCATTCCTGTAAGTCTAATGCTGCAGGCTGATGTGATTTTTGCTGTGGTCTGGAATGTGACCTCTTCTCTACTTTTTTGTAATTTGCTTTAAGATCATTTATCGTGGAAACAGAAAAGATGGAAGTTTGGGGTGTTTGGAAAAATATATTTGAATTTGTGAAGGGTCATCCACTATAATGCTATGATTTTTTGTCAACACCTTTCTGCAGTCCAAATAAATGTTAGATTAGAAAAGATTTTAGCACAGTGATTAGGCTGCTATACTGGGTTGTAAGAGAGGATGTCAGTTCCCTAAAATTAGACACCAAGGGGCAGTCTCGATGTCCCAGGTTATACATGTTTATATGTGTGTATAGCAGTCCAGGGAAGCAGGTGGGGAGAAGCAAAACACTGAATGAAACTAAAATGAATGTGCAGGAGAGAAACACAAGCAAAAATCCCTTGTGAAGTCCTGACCTAGTTCAGCTTTAGCCTCGCAGGGTATTCTACCCTTTTTACTACACTTTAGACACAGCTTGTCTCCTATTTGTGAAATTTTGAAGATCTGCAGCAAGAAATATTTTTATTTCAGAATATTCAGATATAGATGTGTACATGCAGAATAAATTTCTCTAACTTCAAATTGAGCAGGGAAGGAACCTGAAACTTTTTCTCATGGCCCAAATAATTGTGCTGGTGATGGCTGTTCTCCAGCATCCTGCTGTTTCTCTATTTCATCCACCATAATTTAAATTTCAAAAGGTTTTTTTTTAAGCCTAATGTCAAACAGGAACAGTTTTTGAATACTCATAAATTGTTTTGCAATGGAAAAACTGTTTACCAATCTACTCAAAATCAAAAAGGTTTTTGCTATTTGGCAAGTACAAATGGCAAAAGATGAATATTTGGAGGTACATACAATATACATTTAAAAAACATTAACATAAAAGTCAGATTAACTACAGGTTTATTTTATAGGCGTTTGTAGTGGCAAGGCTATCATTAAGTAATACTGTGATAACATGTGAAGAAGAAACCACACAGAACCATATTTATTAACACCTACGCTGATGGAATGATAGTATCTTGGAAACCTTGCTGCACTCAAAGTTTCTGCAAAAACAGAGTCCATGCTTTGAAGAGCTCATAATCTAAGTAGATCAGAGTTGCAGTGGAAAAACGGCTGTGTAGATGGAACATACATTGTTCATTATTTAATTCTGCAAAGAACAGGTTGCCCAAGAAGTGGTAAATGCTTCATCCCTGGCAGTGTTTGAGGGTGGACAGAGCCTTGGGTGACATGGTCTAGTGTGAGGTGTCCTGGCTCATGGCAGGGGGGTTTGAACTAGATGGTCCTTTCCAACCCTAACCGTTCTATAATTCTGTGACTTGCAGAATATGTTTTTGTTTCTGATTTTGGTTTTTGGTTTTTTAGTTGGTTTTTATTTTTTTCTCCTTTATGGAAAACATGTCCCTGTGTCTAAATGCTTCCTCTGGTTGGCTAATATCAAGTTTCATGTTATGTATCTCAGTATTTTCTACTACTATCCAGCATGGCTGCATGGACACCTCATAGCAGCCTTCCACTATCTGAAGGGGGCCTATAAGGGTGCTGGAGAGGGGCTCTTTATTAGGGACTGTAGTGGTAGGACAAGGGGTAATGGCTTCAAACTTCAACAGGGGAAGTTCAAGTTAGATATCAGGAAGAAGTTCTTCACAGTGAGGGTGGTGAGGCACTGGAATGGGTTGCCCAAGGAAGTTGTGAATGCTCCAACCCTGTTGGTGTTCAAGGCCAGGCTGGACAAAGCCTTGGACGACGTGGTCTAGTGTGAGGTGTCCCTGCCTATGGCAGGGGGATTGGAACTAGATGATCTTAAGGTCCTTTCCAACCCAAACCATTCTTTGATTCTATGATGAAATCTACTTCAGCAGTGACCTTGTTTCAGCCTAGATATATATGTTGCATTCTTTTAATGTCTGACGTTGTATTACTGTTTACTGCCTTATTTCTAACATCTCATGTCTTTGCTTTTTCTCTGTTTCAGCTGTGTTCAGTGTTCCTTTCTATGGAATATCAGACTGATTATAACTAAATTCCACGAATATGCTCTTTGTTCTTTCAAATCAAAAACTGGAAATAAAAGATATCACAGAAACCTCATTTCTTCCAGTAAAAACCTTCCAGCAAATTCATATTTTGCCATTGTTCATTAACTTCTCTTTGTATTTCTTCAGCCAGCATGCAGTTCAAGTCAAAGTATATAATTACTGCTATCTGAGTAAATAATGTTATGTATTTTGCAACATTTACTCACTACCAGTCATGTCTGCCTAGATAGTATCCTTTATCTGAAGATAATTATAGTCATGACAATGTTAGTATTGTTGTATTTTATCCACACAACACGTAACAGTAGCAAATTTTAAGCATACCATGTGCATGTGCTAATTTTAAATATTGCTCTGTAAATCTACACAGATACATAAAAATATAATAAAATTACAACCTATTTATTGACATAGGTGTTACATCATTATTACTGCCACAAAAGGAAATATTTTCAGCTTGTGTACTCTTAATCTGCTGATACATTTTCCAATTTGTGCAGGCAATTTTGCACCCTTACACATTTATTTACAATGTAGTAGTCTAAAGACACAAATCACTACAAACATACACACAAGCATGTAGAGATACAGACAAAGATGCAAACACAGGTTTATCTATGCAGAAATATGTATGTGTATACGTGTGCAAAAATTCATATCTGCTTTTATATGGATATTTATATGTGTATCTGAGTATTTATTTAAAATATGTTGTTAATTTATACATCTGAATTAAGTCTGCGAGTTATACTGTGATTTTTGTAAGAGTTATGCTGACTTCCAAGTGAAAATTTCAGTAATTTCCAGTATTCAAAATACCACTTGTTAACTTTTCTTGCATTCATGGCACAGAATTATGAATAGAGACTCTAATTGCATCACATTTCCTGAGCTCTTAATACTGCTGAATTTAAGAACAATTTCATAATACCTTCAGGAAGCTTATGTAACAAAATTACCAACTAAAAAGTCACCCTAAGTTTATTGGCTTTTAAGGATAGGTTCAATATGCAGAGACCACCAAATTGTGTGGGACTGTTGATCTGCTTGAGGGTAGGAAGACTCTACAGAGTAATCTGGACAGACTGGACCAATGGGCTGAGGCCAATTGTATGAGGTTTAACAAATCTTGCACTTGGGTCACAACAACCGCATGCAACGCTACAGGGTTGCGGAAGAGTGGCTGAAAAGCTGCTTGGTGGAAAAGGACATGAACATAAGACAGCATGTAGATGTGGCACTTGGGGACATGTTTCAGTGGTGGACACAATGTTAGGTTTATGGTTGTACTTGATCTTAAGGGTCTTTTTTAACCTTAGTGATGCTAATGATTCTGATTCTATAATAATCTGAGAAAAAAAATGTGATCAAATTTATTATCAGTTATGGAGTTTATCTTAGTGGAAGAAAAATTATTTATTTCTACGTGAAGAGAAACGAAAAACTTGTGCCACAGGGCTGGGCTTGCTTCAAATTGTTCAACATGGAACTACAGTGAGGTTAAAAGGTGAGAAGAGTTCCCAGGACAGCTAAGGCATCCTCATTTTTCATTGTCATATCCCGTTAGAGCTAAATGACATGAATCCAAGAGTAATGTGGATTTCTTTGGGCAGGTATGTAGCATATACAAAGGCACCCAGTAGTATTCTTTAGAGATCAACTTAGCAATGCTGGAGAGTGACAGCTTACTTCATATACCATGCATACACACTTAGTTCATATACTTCATACTGAACATACTTCATGCTTCATATACAAAACATAGAGACATCCAAAACAATCCTGCCATTTGGACAAGTATGTACAGAAATACATAGAACAGAAGGAACAGTTCTGTAAGCAAATGAAAACAGGATTTGACAGGCAGGTGGATAAAGACATAGACTGGTTTACTAATTTAATTATCCATATTAATATACATCGAAAATTTTATTTGCAATGGCTCCTTAAATTATTTATAGGATGAAATTAGCAACAATACTAAAACACGTAATAACAATAAATATCAATAAAGTAGATTCTAGAATGACTATCATTGCAAAACCATGCCAAACTATTGAATAATAGCACTTTCATATATTAAATACATAAAATACCACAATTTAAATTATTAGCTTATGTGGTTTTGAATTACACTAGCAGTCAGCTTGAATAATAAACGTAGAATTTTGATGAATACAAATTACAATTGAGAAAACTGCCAAGCATGTTTTACTAAGGAGGTTTTTAGGGGCAGGAGCATAACAGAAAATCCTTTATACCTAAGAATAAGCTTTGATCTCCATCCACTTCAGTCCTAAATATCTTAGCCATCTTGACATTTTGCTGTTTCTTATCTTAGATGGCTTCCATGTAGCCAGGGTGATGATATTTAGTGTACTTAGGTTTGCATGAGGTGAAAAGTCTAGCCAGCAGCAGAACATGCAATAAATTGAATTTTCAGTATTCATCCTAAAAGCCTATCAGCCCTTTGAATCATGCAACTGTAATGCTATCATTTTTGAGCAGGTTCCTATGACTGAATATGGTATGTCCATAGGATCCAAGTGTTAACTAACACGGCAAAGAGAAAAAAAAAATAAAATAGGGAGAACCAAAGTGGTGGGCAGTAATGGGTTCTCCCATGTGCATATGTGCATTGCACGGTGAATTTCTGCTGTTTGTCAGCTGTTAATACTGTGGGTTAAAAGAAGTAAGAATGCCAAGAAATAGCACTGAAGTTGAATTGGTGGTGTGAAAGAAAAGAGCTGTTTCAGTCAGGATCAATGCAGAAGACTTTTCAGTTTTAGGAAAGGGAGGTTATTAACACCTCAGTTTACCACCTGAAGAAAAGGTCTGTCTGTAATTAAAAGTTTATACATCTGCTTTTAAGACATATATTACATGTTTCAATACCTTGGAAAAATCAATTCAATTAATCAGAAGAAATGTAGAGAAAAGAGCAAAAGTTAACAAATAATTAGTAGTCAGATTGCCTAATTCCAGACGATTCTTAAATCATCACTTTGAGATTTAAGTAGGAAGGTCACTAGATACAAAGTGCTTTACAAATTTGAAGTGTGTATTAAATTTCTACCTGCTTACAATTCTTTGATAACATACACCCATACCAAAGACCAGAGTTAATTTGTATGTTAATAACTTACTAGTAGTCTGTTTATACAGCACCTGATCCCAGGTGATAAGGAGCAGTGCCACCTTTTTACTCTTCTAGTACATTTCTGTGAGCATCAGAGATGCCTGAGTAACTTTCTGCTAGCAAAAGTGACAATTTCACTGTTCATTCCCCTGCTCTTGTTTGCATTCTTCTCTCTCTTGTGTTATATGGATTTGAGGATACCTTGCTGAGCCAATTCTATTTATCTGGTTGGCGAAAAGCTGATAAGCTACAGTTGTGCTACAGTTTTGTTAGCATTTTTGCTGAGCTACTGAAATTAAGTAACTCACAAAAAACTCAGCTAAATGTCAAGGTGAACTGAGCAAGGCCTGTACAGGAGAAAAGAAAAATGAGATGGAGGAGGAAAACTCCCTTTTGTTTTGAATTTGTAATGTGCCAACTTAGTTCACTCCAGCTGGTGAAAGTACTTTTGTAGCCACTCTTTCCTGTTACTAATATTTTGGTGCAAGATCTGGATGATGTTTTCTTATTCCATCCCTCCATCCCATTCAGAGACATGAGCCCATTCTGTGAATTAGATTCTAGAGAAAAAAATTGTGGTTCAGCAATGCTTAAATTTGGCAAGAATTCTTCAGCAAAATGGAATAGTGCCACATTAGTGAAGTGCTTATTTGGTACAAACAAGTTTTCCAGTTCAGGTTCACTAAACGAAAATCAGTGGGTAAACTGCCCATCTTCCTGCAGCCAGGAGTAAACCAATATATAAGCATAAAATCATGAAAAACTCCTTGTGGCCTGTTAATCTTACAGCAGAGCAATAAAGAATCTATCTAAGCCTCCCAGGTGATCTGAGAGTATATAAACCTAACCATGAATAAAGCATTTCTCTCTAAACCGGTCAATGTGGCTAGCAGACACAGCAGCAGAAACAGCTGATTTAACAAAGAGAAAGTACAATATTGGGGAAGGAAGGAAAGCTAAGGGTGAACAAAAAGCAAGAAGAAATACACTGTTTGCAATGTGATAATGTACCATTCTGCTTCAGACATATATCCTTTTCTGGATCCGTGTTACCTGATGGACATCTCCTGCTGCTTATGACTGCCTCTGTCCATCCTGACTCCCATGCAGAATTTACCAACACTCTGATACACTATCTCTGCTACTGGCAAGACAGCTTCAGAGTGTTCTGTCTTAGGAAAAATCTTGTATTTAAACCCATTAAATTAATCTACTTCACTTTTACTGCAATTTTGACATAGCAGCTCTGCTGAGAAATTTAAGGGAGTCGTAATCACTAGAGAGCTGTCAATGAGCATCTGGGAAAGTTAACTCTTCCAATGCTTTACAAAGCACACTTCTGCCTGAACACTTA
Source organism: Nestor notabilis (assembly GCF_000696875.1). Classification (NCBI taxonomy): domain Eukaryota; kingdom Metazoa; phylum Chordata; class Aves; order Psittaciformes; family Psittacidae; genus Nestor; species Nestor notabilis. The sequence continues at coordinate 26,094 of NW_009940663.1, forward strand.
CAGGTTAACATAGGACCATTATTGACTATTGTTTTACAATAGCAGTTCTGTAAATGTTTTGGTATATGTGTAAAGGTAAGAAATTCCTGTCTCTCTGACAGTCTTCAATTATTTCATTTGGACTGAGTACTGGCAAACAGAGTACTTAGAACAGCTTTGGCATCCACGAATGCTCAGTGAAAGGCATTGTCGAAGTTGTTGCTAAACTGATAAGTAACTGGAATAGATATGAGTTCACTTATTCATCAGCCCAGCAGACAAGAAATAGAGAGATGATCTTTATCCCAAATAGGAGTGGATTGATTAACATGTCAGTAAGAGGTCTGGTTTTCTAAGTTGGAAGACTCAAAGTCTATGCTTCTGCACTGGAATGGTTCAGGTTTTCATCTGTGGCTGAGAAGATGATGTTTTGCCTACACTCCAAACAAAAATAATTCAATTGGTTATGAAAGAAAAAGTCAGTAACTTATATATAATTCTTTCTTATCAAATCAGCTGAAAGGGACCTCAGGAATTTATTTAGCCTATGCTCTGACTTCAGAGGTGCTTATCTGTACCGAGATCTTTTGCATTTGTCTGATTTGTTCTTCTAGAGTTCATCTGATGAAAATTTCTCAAAATCTCTACACAATCTTCTCCAGTTTAATAATATCAATTGTTAGAAATAAGATGGGGGGAGATGGTGGGGCCCCCAAATATATAAACCTGTAAGTAAGCAAAAGTTCAATGCTTGGTGAAGAAAAAGAATTAATTACTTCATATTTGCACCTTCTCCTTTGCCACTTTGCCGGGAGATTGAGGGCACTGGAATTGAAGGGATTTATTTCACTCACATTTGTACTCATCCAGCTACTGTCACTTAAACTTTGACAATTAGATAAATCAAATAAAGGCTTAGCTACACAATATGTTAGGCTGCATAAGAGAAGTTTCTGCCTTATTCACTGGCACCATTCAGCTATTTAATTTTTTGTGTTCTTTTTCTCTTTTCTCTAGACTTTCAATAGATCCTCCTTTTGTTCACTCAGAAATGACTGTGGCCGTGAGAGAGGGATGTTCTTCCATGGTGTTCTGAGAGGAATTGATCTGTGTCTTCTTAACAGGCAGAATAGCACGTCCATTATCTAAAGGCAAAAAACACCAGTGCATTTGTAATCAAGTAAAAAAATCCCATTCTTTCAAAGATCTTACTGATTTTTAGAAATTTCTTTTGGATGAAAAGAAAGAGATTACCGTGCTTACAATGGACCAAAGCTTCATCCTGGCTATGGAGCAACTCAGATGTCACTTTTTCTGTGCTGAAGAACTTCCTACATCAATTCCTTTGATACAAGATCAGCAACTTGATTTGGTATTTCATTTATCTCGGACCAATGCATTAATCAAGAAATTGAAAAATGTGAGAATTACTCATAAGAGGTGACTAATGAGCACCAGATAGAATTTTATTTTTTTTTTTCTCCCCAAACTGAAAGCTCCAGTTCCAATTAAAAAAGATGCAAGAAATTGTGTCCTTTAAATATTTTCCAAAAGGTACTGTATTTGCTTTGGGGGAGGGGGGGTGGGAAGAGAGGAGGCAGAGGCATGGGTGAAACTGTTGTTCTCTGGACAATTGCATTACAAATATAAGATTAAAAGTTATACATAATTAAAATAATGTTTAGATAATATCTTAAAAGTTTTTACAACAACACAGCTAGAAATCATGAGTTAGAGATGTTTACCATTTCCTCTTATAGCTCACATTTTTATGATAAATTTATTAAATGTAAATCATTTGGGCACAAGATCAGAAAGAAAGCCAAGTACATGCAAAGAGCAACAGCTCAAGTTCACATTTTTCAATAAAATTTGATCAGATGTTTCTGAGAAGGTGTTTTGCTCACATTCCAAGCAAAACCCAGAATACTTCAGAAGAACCAGTGCATTTGACAATATGTCAATATAGAGGCAGGAAATGATTCATTGGGTGTTAAATTTACCAAGTTCTACAGTCTGTAGCAAAAACACTGTGTACTTCTCCAAAATCAGTTTGCATATGTTGAGTAGAGACTGATATTTTTTCTCACTATTTCTCACAAGATTTGATCCTTGCTAAACATACTTCATTCCCTCACAGCTCTTAGTGCACATAAATCATCATCAAACTGACACTCCCAAAGCTTGTGCTTCTAGTGGTTTCCCAATCCCATGCTACATTAGAGAGACTTTCTCACATTATTGCTCCACATTTTCAACTGAACAAGGAGAAAGAGGCTGCATTTAAGAAAAACTACAAAATAAGAACAGAAAGAAGAGAGAAGGTAAGGGAGAAAGAGTAAACATGGGGAAAATACAACAACCAGGTAAGAGAGATGCACACAGGGCTGAAAGGGAAGAAGAGAGAGACAGTTTAGAAGCAAGATCTTGTGAGCTGGGGAAACATGATGAAGAACTTAGGAATAATTGTGTGATAGTAAACACCATACATCTGTAATTGCTAGACAATGCTTCCTGCTGGACAAGGAAATGAATACATCATTTTCACATTCAGTGTTTTTTGTGGTCTTCATATTTTACTGCTTGAGGTAATATTTTGTGAGGACACATTTTTTCCTAATACATAAAAAAGAAAAAGTGGTCTACTTCACCTGAAGCATCCCAAAACTGTATGCTTAGATCATTTGAACATAATAAAAATAAGAGAAAAAGCAAAAAAAGCAGTAAAATATAATTTCAAAGTTTGATCAAATTCTATGCTTTGAATTAAGGCAAGCATCACCCATGAAACAAAGGACTCTGAGGGTGTCTTTCACCATATGAATAATTTTTGTTTTGTAATACAAGAATGAAATAATTTCATTCTGTATTAGAAAAAACATCACCAGCAGGTGAAGGGAAGTGATCCTTCCTCTCTGTTCAGCATTCACCAGGCCACACCTGGACTACTGCATCCAGTCCTGGGCTGAGAGATATGGAGCTACTCAAGCAGATTCAGCAAAGAGCCATTAAACAGATTAGGGGACTGGAATATCTCTTTTCTAAGGAAAATCTGAGAGACTTAACGATCATGGGGATCTCATCAATGTGTACAAATACCTAGTGGGAGGGTTCAAAGCAGAGGGAGACAACTTTTTTCAGTGATGCCCAGTGCAGTACCAGAGGTAATGAGCACCACCTGAAACACAGGAGCATCTGTCTGAACTTTAAGAAAACACTTTTTTACTGTAAAGGTGACTGAGCAGTGGAATAGCTTACCAGGGAAGGTGTGGAGCTTCCGTCCTTGGGGATATTTAAAACACATCTGGACATGTTCCTGGGCAACCAACTCTAGTTAGGCTTGCTTAAGCAGGGTGTTAGATCAGATGGCCTCCAGATTTATTTTCCAGCTTCAGCCATTCTGTGGTTCTGTGATTCTATAATTTTAGATGATGTCTTTGGCTTCAAGTTTAAGTTAAACAGCAAACCAATGAAAGATGAAAACCAGCTTCTCAGAATAAACTTGCGTTAGGTTAAATACTGCATTACTTTTGACACTGAACAATCAATCTTGACTACTGTGTCATCTTGACAGAGGATGGTACTGTTATCAAGAATGGAGTTTTCATTATTCCAACTTTTAGTTTTAAAAGGAAGAAAAAAACAAGTTCCTAACAATTATATGATTAGAATATCTAACCTGCAAATGAAAATTTATTAAGTTACAAAATGACTGTATTACAGTTTCCAGTGTAATTTTAACTCAGGTCCTTTTTGATACCTTCTCTTTGGGTGCTATATGTAATCATAGAATCATAGAATCATAGAATAGTTAGGGTTGGAAAGGACCTCAAGATCATCTAGTTCCAACCCCCTTGCTATAAGCAGGGACAGCACACATTAAAATATGTCGCCCAAGGCTCTGTCCAATC
>NW_009940664.1:0-9209 GCF_000696875.1 Nestor notabilis
TAAATACAAATATATATAAAAATAGCTATAGAAACACATGAAAAATGCATATAAAAAAGAAAAATAATTTTTAACAGAAATCCTAATCTAAAGCATCTCATAGTTCAGTTTAAAGCCATTATTTGTTGCCTGCCCAAGGTGGCTGACCCAAAATCAGAAATCTCTAGGCCGAGCCGCAGACCTCGCCTTCCCACGGAGCTGCTCCATGAATGCCAGTTTCATCTAGCAGCTGTAGGGTCAGGGGAAAATGTGTGGTTTTGGAAACACAGTATGTCAGTGTTTCCAAAACATTTTCCTGGATTTTTTTTTTCCCTGAAGAAATTTTTCTTAAAAAAATGGATTTGTTCCAATTTGAATGTAAGCCAAATTAAAAAGGAAAGAAAATATATATAAATCTGTGAACTGTAAAGCCTACTATTAAGCCAGCCCTATCGCTGTGGCAAACTGCATCTTCCAGAACGCTCTGGTGCCACCATGGTCTGATTCCTGTTCTTCCTTTCCTTGAGTCTTCTTGTTTCATTCAGTAAGACTTCTTCCCCCTCTTACTGCTCCTGAAGTTTCTGCTTCCTATTCTCCTAACCACTTGTTGTTCTTTGTAGTCCTGTATTTTTTAAACTAACCTCAACCTCACTGGGGAGAAAAGCACATGCCTGCAAGATCATTAGTAAGGATTGCTTTATTTTTATCTGTGTCTTCTTTTACCTGTCTGGAGAAAAGCAGCTCCCCCGCTTTGAAGTGTCATGTAGGTCTTTACCTGCTTATCATAAAGTTTCTTATTATTACCAGGATTTCATACTCTCAGCTTTTAAACAGGGTTGTTTTTTTTTTTTTTTTTGAATCCATGTACTCCACGAGGAAAGATTAAGTCCCAGTGGCAATAAAAAGAAGTGGTGGATATTTTGGGTATGACAATATATCTGACTTCAGAATCCTTAATAAACCTTCCCAGACTTCACAAATCTTGCAATAAAACCGTAATAATTGCTAATACTGTTATTTTCCCATCTGCTGAAAGTCACTTTTCCTGAAACAATTACACTGATAATTAAGTACAAGCTTTTATCCTGAAATGAAATCACCAGAGCAATGCTACAGGCTGAGATAGGTGCACATAGTGCAACCATGACAAACTTAAATAGGATAGTGCAAAGAGATGTTTCTGTCTAAATAGACAGCCAAGAAGACAGACTCTAGAATTACTGAGCCTCATTGCTATCTGAATGCACATAAAGTAGGATTTTATTTTATATTTCAAATATATTACAGGGGCCGGTTATAGTCACAGATACTTAAGTTCCTTCTGTTGCTTTCAAAACTCTGGTCCACTTTTCTCTTTTTATCTCAAGCAAAAAGTTATAGAACAGCGGGGAGAGAATCTGAAAATAATCCCAGGAGCAGACAACAATAGGCAATGTTTTACATGAGTTAGACTCATGAATTTTAGACTGTGGACAGACAAGGACACTCTCTTGTGAAATTACCAGTTCCAAATGACAGCAAACATGATTCAAGGCAGAATTTTATGTGTTTTGTTACACTTCATGATGCAGTCAACTAAAAACCATCAGTCAACTTTTTGCTAAAAATGACTTTGACCAAAACACTAGAAATCTGCAACAAATGTTAAGTTTCTGCCCATGTAAGTGCCTTGTTCTGCTGGCTGCAATTCCTGTAGTCAGATGGCTCTTTTTCAACTCCATTCATATGTTCCAGCAGGTCATACTTTACGAAGCCTCTAACAACTAATTAAAGTTTTATTTCAGACCTCTAATAGCTCAATCAATAATTTAGGGAGAAAAGAAAACATTTTCTGGGAAAGCATTAGCATAAGACTCACTGGAGCTGTATCACTCCTTCTGGCCATATTTAATTTCAGCAAGATGAACGAAGAGAAAACACAGTATAGCTCAATGCCATGCAATTTGCATCGCAGTGTCAGTTTTGTATCTTGGAACTCTTCTAAACAGCTTTTCTGCTAAAGCAATAATCAATTAGTACTAAAGCACATCTGTAGCACAACAAGATGTTCTCCTTGGAATTGGATCAAAATTACATTTTGCAAATGTTATCTCATTCCTGTACCACTTTCGTTTGAATACTACAAATAAGGAACTTACAAAGTTCAATTCCAAATTCCACTGGATCAGTGATACAGAGGTAGAAAAATTTTGACATAGTAGTCTCCAGAGGGAATCTTGGACTTCCAAACTTGCTCACTTTAACTCACACGTTTAACATCTCTGGGTTAAAGAAACCTTTCTATTGATGTCAGATTGCCAGGAAATTATTTGGGTTTTTTTTTTTTTTACGAAGGCAAAATCTATTTAAGCATTCAGAAATGCATCTGATTGTGGACAACAGACAAAAAAATTAGTTAAATGAACTGTAAAACAAACACAGAATACAAAATGGATAAGCCAAGGGCTCAGGTACAGTTATTAGCTGTGAGAAAGATCACACAAAAGCTGTCTGAAATGGCTGGCCTCTACTTTTATTACTGCAATATAGAAGTCTAAAATTGATAACCATAACAGAAATCTATAAGCCCATGGAAAAATACTAAATAAGTATAATGATTTAGTATGAAAGAAACTGATGAGATTTTAGACTGGTGAATATTTGCTTGGAAAAAAGGGCAAAGTGTAATCATATATTCAGTTACAGTCTCTGCCTAGCTCCAGTTTTAGATTCAGGTACTGAATCCATGCTTGGAAACATGCTGGACTTCAAAATGTTTCACTCTGGTTTGCATTGCATTAGTTCAGCTCCAAAAAAGGTGGGAGAGATCCCTTAAACTCAATGCACTCATCTACAGTTGAGGGACAAAATCTCTGGACTTCTCTTCCATTGTACCAGTAATAATAAAGAGGAAATTACCTTGATAAGGAAATGAATAGCTGTACATAAGGAAGTCTAGAGACCCAGCCAGGAGTCCCTCACTGACTCTGAGGGGGGGTCTCTGAAGAGCAGAGTCATTTCAGACCTGACTGTGCCCGGCAGCAGCCTGCCGTGTGATGTGGACAGAGCACCACAAGTTAAGACAGTGAACTCATCTGCCTGTGGTGCATTGAACAGGCTGGCCTTGCAGAATCTGTAAGTGGCAAAGGGAAGAATCTCAAGGAAAATCCTCTCCTATAAAACTAAATTTGATGATCTTAGAGACCTCTTATGTCCAAGGATTCTAGCTGTTCATGAAAGTTATCTATTGTATGTTTTAGTACAGGGAGGGAATAAGTTCATAATGTACTTTGAGTTGTATAAACAGCTGAAGGCTTTTTTTGTGTTTAGGTTTTTTTAAACACAAAATCCAACATGTCTTTCTTCTCCAGTTTTGCTTCCAAGTTTCTTGTTTCCTGGATCTACTTTTCCTCTGGGCAAAGAAGCCAGACTATTGGCCCTAGTGATTCCTCAGATCCCCATGTAATCCAGAATGCACAACATCCTACTGAGGATTATACAAGAGATATTAATTACAAAGGTCTCAAACTAATTTCTCTGATACCTTTTTTTAACAAACTGAAGGGTTTGCCATCATTTATAATTATTTGGCATCACTGCTGGAAAGAAATGGGGTGTTGGCAAATCCTATATATAAACAGACTTTTCCAGCACAATGACACTTGAAATTCCAATTTACTCAAGAGAACAATCAATTCTTTAAGCAGCTTCCATGCGACTAGAAGATCCTCAGAGTTTAACATCATTCATGTTGCCATCATTTTGAATTTTAATGCAACACAACAATAAAGAAACTAAAGCAAATTAAGATAAGTACAATATACACAGTAGAATTTGCATGTATAAATGAAGAAATTTGCAAACAATAAAGTGTATAAACTTTCTGTAGGTCATGTATACTGAGCTCAGGTACACTGAGGTTCATTTCAATAATAACACTGCAAGGAACAGCATTCAAATTCCATTTTAAAAGCTGGAATTTGTTAATCCAAACTCAGCCAGATTTTCATTCAAGAATTTTATCAAAATGTGCTTCTTTCAAAACTCCAGTTCAGAAAAGGCATAGAAAGCTTCTGAATACTTCTATCCATTGAAAAAGTAATTTCTGTTTCCTTCCAGTTCCTGAAGCATCATCTGACTTTGCACTTCTGCAAGCGTCTTTGAAGCAAGGTGCTCAACCTGTTTTACCCTAGATGTCTTGCTGAGAGAACACAAAAACAAAGTACACGTATCTAAAGCCCACATCCTGTAACCTGACAGATTTGCTTTTAGCTTCTTTACACAAGAAACAAAACAAAAAAAAAAAGAAAAAAAGAGAGAGATTTAAGGTTTTAAACACTCTGCATCAAATTTCCCAGCATTCACTGACAAGAACTAAGTCATGAATACTTTGTAGTTTCCGCTTCAGCAGCAATTACAGCTGCATCTCTACTGATGCATTCCAAGTGGGGAGCAACATTCTTTGGGTATTTTTGGCCCTTGACCTCAGGCAGTTTGGTTAATGTTTAAAATTTGCTGAAAAATTTCATAGTGATCATAACTTGACTGTTGGTATAAATAACCCAGGTATTTTTTTGCCACAACCAGTATAAACTAATCCATTTACCCTTAAACTATACAAACAGTATTGTTTCACATATCCAAAATAAAAAATACCAAGAGTCAGACTGGTAGAAACTAATGTAAAACGCAACTTTCTCATCCATAGTCTTCACACTTTTCTTTTTCCATAACCCATGTACCTGAATGCACTCCTTCTATCTAAGGACAAATAATAATGCTTAATGCTGGCTGGCTCTTGACTTCCAGGTAGATAGATCTCATTTTGGCAGAAGAGAGAGGTCATCAACACCCTGAGCACAACAACTGTCAGCCATGGAAATCTTTCCAGCTTTACCATAATGGTCCAGGCTTTGGATGGGTTCTTCTGTTTTGGCTCTTCATTAGAAAAAAAAATAAGCCATTCTGTCTGCCTGATGCAGCTGAACATAGACAGAGGCTTCTCAAAGCTCTCTGACTGAAGCCACTATGAAATCCTTTTGCTCAGCAACTTACATAGCAAACAAGACTTGAACTTTTAGGTCTTATCTATGCCAGAAAACTTAAAAGATTAATGTTGGGTGTGTGCTTAAAACTCAGGAGGCACTCCTGATAATTCCATGTGTGAACATTTCTATTCTGGAACTAGTCCCTTCATTCTAGTTACTTTAATTCACTGTAAGATATTTTATGATGTCCATTTTTACATTCCCATGAAATACAGTTACAAAATCTCACTTGTGGCAGTCCCATGAGGTAACTAGCTACAGAAAGAAGTATAAATTGGAGATTTTTTTTCAATTACTGCAGTCAAGTTCCAAGGACATAATGCACAATAGGTGCTATACAGTGGTCCTCTCTCAAGGCAACACTTTAATTATAGGTTGCTGGCAGAGATCCAAAGGAAAGCTGGCTATCATTACTGGCTGAAGGCTTTCATCTAGTTAAATTCAGAAAAAGCAGTGCAAAGCGGACAAAGCAAAGTAATTACCATTATTAGGAGGAAATACAACAATACTAGAGCTGGTCTTTGCTCTCCACAAGAGATGTGCTCTTTTGTTAAGACAACGGTCTTGACCTCTGTGTATTCACACAGCTAAGCTAAAGCACGTGTGAATATTTAGTAACCTTTTCTTTCTTGACAAACAGTGCTTAGCAGGGCAAACATCCTATGTTTGATGTCTCTCATTAAGTATAAATTTGAAGAAAGAGCACCTGCTTTTTAGCACACACGAAATTCCTCTGTGAGTATTACCTATATATACCTAAGTATCTCATCTGCATGATATAGATAAGGGGACCTTCATCTATTGTTTCATAACAAAGCAGTTATTTAAGCTGCTATCATTATAAAATAAATTGGGTGAGTGCTATAACCAAGTCTCCGCTATTATTGTGAAATAATAGTAACATACATGAACAACCTCACACAAACAAGCTTATTAGAACAAATATTAGGGAAAAAATCCCTGGCAAATTTTAATTTCATGCAGGGGAAATATTTCTCTCCCTTAGCTGAAGAACACACTGCATTTAATCACCTGTCCCCTATGATGCTAACTGGTGAGAAAACAGCTAATTATCTGAAAGCTTTGTTGCCATTTAGTAAGTGTGCCTCCAGAGCTGGAGGGAGATGTTTTTGCTGCCCATGGAAAGACAGCATCCCACATACAGTCATTTTATCACCCTTATATACTCCTCTCAGTTGCCTTTAACAGCACGTCTCAGAACATCATGCTAGAGCTGCTGACTGCTGCACTCCCGGCATAGTCTGGTTTGAAATGCCCAGACTGAGAATGGCCTGCACTTGTGGTGCACAGGCAGCCCCTCTCTTTGAAAGGATGCAATCTTCACCAGGCTCAAAATGCCACACAGTTCCCATTGGCTGCACGCATGGTCTACAAAGAAAGGAGATGGAGACCCTTCTCCCAGCACTGGGTGGCTCATGCTCATTTGTAATTCTCTTTTGTTTGGCCCTTGCAAAGACCATGGAATCACACTGGTATGTTTTGCTTTCTGAAATGGTGCATTACACTGAAATTCAGGACAGAAGAAAAGTTTTCGCTAATAAGAAAAACATTGTGTTTTATCCCTAATACCTTCAAATTATGTATTTCATTCATCATATAATTTGGGAGAGGCTTTTCTCTTATTTTGGCACAGAAGAAAATGAAAATATTTTGGGGCAAGTGCATTACAAAATGCTTCCCAAACCTCTCAAATTTAGCTTTTCACATTACTGACCTCAGCCACCATTAATTACAATTGCAAATTTTCCAGTATTGTTTCATAACCTGATAAGGAAACACATTTCCTGTCCTTCTGGGAAGAACCAAAGCAATTCAGTACAAGGAACACAGCACTGGCCAACCATTCCCGACAAGAGACTGAACATCTTCAGCTTCTTTTGAAAAACAAAACCTGTAAGCTTTATTTCATGAAAATCTGGTGAATTTTTCTTGCCTGATTTGTGGATTGCTTTACAGTTATATTATTTCTTTTGTTGCTTATGTCAATGAGGATTTTTTTGGAAACTGATTTCCTGATGATTACATAGGAGATTGATAATTATTTGAAACATTGTGTTTCTTTCCTCTTCTTATAAGAATTTTGTAATGCTTTAGTAGAATAAAACTACAGACATTTTTTAATTCTCTTTCAGAATGACAGACTTTGGTGAATTCTTAGCATCACAAGGCATCTTTCTTAATTATTTTTCAAGGAGAGGTGAATCATTCTTTTCTGTGAGCTCATGAATTATGTATTGTATTGGATACTATGCTCAGTCATGTGATTATTAACATCACTCACACAGTTCTTAATCATTCAAGGTTGTCTTTTTTCCTAGGCAGACGAATAATTTCTTCTATTCCATCTGAAGGTTTTGATTTTCCCTGCAGTAGTTTGAATTGCTCAATACTCCCTCAGCCCTGAAGTCGGAGGTAGCCACTGAGACAGTGGCTCAGCCCCTCCTGGGATTATTGAGGTGCCTTGGGCTACTGAGGTGCCCTTGCCCCAGTTGTCATTGATGCCAGTTGTCAGGGAAGTGATGAAGGCTCCCCAGAAAGTGCACTGCAGTTTGCAGGATTGGGCCCGAGTATCCAGAGGGCTGGGTGCTTGTATTACTTCTCTTTGATTAAGATACCAGAGATGTCCCTCCTGGGTGACATAATCATTTGCAGCAGTAAGTGCTGTATAAAGACCAAGCAAAGCTAATCACCAGTCTTGAAGCCCATCCTCTTTTCCAGCCATCACCTGGGGTGGCACTGGGAAGCAAAAGTTCCCTTTGCTGTTTGAATGTGTTCAGCAGTAAGATAAAACCTTCTTTTCCCCAAGGCCATTGGGATGCCTGGGGCAATGCTGTAGCTAGCTGCGGCAGAGGCAGAGCCTCCCTGTCCTCCAGTAGCAGCCACAGGAGCAGCAATACATTGCTTCTGATCCTCCTTGCTCTCACCTTGCCCACACACCATCCAGGCAGTTTTTCCATCCAGCTTCATGCCAAATTACAGCCATGAACTTCATCTATCTCCATGTGTTACTAAAATCTTTGTACTGCTGATTCAGTAGGCTTCGGGGCATATTCCAAAGCTAAATATAATCTATATATTCATATACAGATTATAGAATGTAAGATTCCAAGTAAGAATATAATCTCTTTTAAAGAAACTGTGCCTAATGCAGTAATATTTAAATGACTATAAGTGTATGCCTTTATCCCTGCAGATATAAATTATATTTATATTTATATTAAGGAATATAAAGGAGAATTACAGGGAATTTCAGAGAAACCTCATGCAACTAGCAAAATAAAACTCAGTATGGCAATAGAATTCATTGCTGATTACTAGAGCTGAATAGAATGTGACAGCTCTGGGGTTTTTCCCCACATTGCAAGATTCTGAAAATTTGCTCTTTCTAGACACATCATAATCCAAAAAATATTTTCTGGATAAATTATATTTTTCACATTTATTGAAAAATCATCCATAGATGTAATCTGTTTATTTTATATCAGAATTTTACATCCCCACATCACTCACAACCTTGTGATTTGAATGTAGGCGTCTCGCATTAGTAATTTTGCTAATTCTCATGCATGGCAGTGAGTCTCAGACTCCCATTCTTGTTTGACTTCAGCAAAATGACGTATTGTGACAAACCGAAAATGTATCAACTAGCTCCAGGAATCAGTGAAATGTAGGACAAACGGAAAGGAAACTTCCGATTTCTTTATAAATTTTGCTGAGTTTTAAGTGAACTACAGACACCCACAGAAAATAAAAATCAGAAAGGGGCCCTATAGAACGCTCTGCATAGTGGAAGAGGGGTGAGCTGAACTACACTGCACCCACAGAGGGAAGATGATGTTCTGCAAAGTTCCAAAGGCATTGCTATACGCCCTTAACTCACAATCCTCCTCTACCAAAAAAGCCCCTTAATAAACTAACTGACCAAACAGGAGCATATAGCGGGATCATTACTGCATTATGAATTTGGTTGTTGCAACAGTAGCAAGGTCTGTGGGTACTGGAATATATATAAATTTCGTACTGATACTGACATACTTTCCCAAACTCTTGAACCCAAAATCTGTGCCAGGAAAAGGACATTTCTAAAAATATCACAACAGTGAGTAACTTCTGGAGGATAAACCTTCCTTCCTGAGAAAAAAAAATACTAACTAGTGCAGATGCTATTATACTCCAGCAGGA
>NW_009940664.1:9240-37203 GCF_000696875.1 Nestor notabilis
ACAAGATACCAGTGAAATAATGGCATACCATGACAACAGTGTGTCCTGGCCTCCCTGGGTCACCTCTGTGATTGACAGCTGCTCTGCAGAAAGCTAAACCTCTGCAAAAATTACAGAATTCCAGTGTTATTCAGGCCCTGTTTGACACAGCACTGGTGGTCTGTATTTTAGTATTCTACTCCAGCTGGACTGCAGGAATGAAATACTGACTTAGCCAGCAAACAGGCCATTACAGAAGTGCCCCAAGCTCTTGCCTGACCAGGATGGGTTTTGATAGCTACAGCTCTGCCTCTTATTTTGTTTCTGCCCATTGCTTGATCATTGGCCTTTAGAGCTAAGTCTCTGTCTACGTTATCAGTTTATGAAATGGGCCAGTTAGGAAATTCATTACAGGCACTGCTATTAAGTGGTTTACCTCTGCTGAGTTTCTGCAGTTCTGTTTCTCCATTTATTCTATGAAGTGCACTCTACAGAACTGTGTGCGATGGTCTTATGGCAAAAATACAGCATGCCATTTATAGAAACAAGAAATCATTAAACAGTGATAAATACAAATCCTTTCTGGGGGAAGAAACTGATCTCTCTGTGGTATAGCACAAGCGTGGTAGCCAAAGCACCTCTGCACTCAAAAGAAGTACTCTGAATAAGGCTAATAGGAAAAAAGGTCAGGTCACCCCTGAACCAAGACAAAGAGTTCACTATGAAGATGGTTGGTTTGCCAGACTTCCACCTTGCCAGCCTCCATCCAAACGTTTCAATAGCACTGACTGAGATGGCTGGCTAAGTTTTGATGCAATAAAATAGGAGCATATAGGAGCATGTTTTGCTCCTATATGAACACAGAATTCTCAATAACTGATATCATGCAGGTCACTGATTACTCAAATAACTTCAAGGAGTTTTGCATATCTCTGCTTTAAAGAGAAGTGCTGTAATTTTAGAGATATTTTCCTCTTAATGGAGGCAAACCACTTGTTAATATCATGTATGGCATCATCTGCAAATAGCATATTGCTGAACTAAAAGGCTTTAATGTGTTAGACCAGTGGCCAAAGAATCAGTCTCCATGGCAACTCTGTATTAAGTTTCTCTGCTACAACAACTGTGAAGACTACTCAATCACAACTCATTTGAGCAGAATTCTTCTGTATTTCTAAATGGCTCTCATAAATATTTCCACTTCCAACATTTTGTCTGTTTTAGGAGAAAAGAAAAATACAGGAAAATGAAAGGCCAAATGAAAGACTGACTTTGTAAAGGTCAGGATGAGTTCATTGTACACCCCTGGTCTAAATAAAAAATAAAAAATAAAGGTTTAAGTACGTTAAAATGTTAGATAGAGCACATATGGACAGAGCCTCAGCACAGTCCATTGACTATTGCTATGAAGATTTTATCACACCAGTTATTCATCTCTGAACTTTCATCACTTATCTGGGGACTAGATTCTTCTTAAAGAGTAAAAATACTTTGTTCTCTTATCACTGAGAGTGCATACCTGTGGATAGCCACTTTCTTATCATATAAGCAGAGCCATCTCTCAAGTTGCTCAGTGCCTAGCAGGGGTCAGCAGCTGGACCGCTAAAGGGAGGATCTGCAAAGTGGAAAACAAATAGTTCCAACTACTTTCTGCACAATGTCCCTTTCTATTAGTGGCTTCTCCTAAAAGCTTTTTAAGTCCATTTGCAACTGGATATCCAAACACACCACTCTCTCCCACTTGTGGGCTGACTAGAGCATTTTGCTGGCCAGTTTTAGAAGCAGCTTTACTGGTATGAATACCCACATATTTGATTCCCGTACTGGATTACTGCAGCATGTAAGCAGGTAAAGAAACTGCACATTCCTGAGAAAGCTCCACCTGATGCAAGTGCAACTGCCCACCAGCTGAGGCCACCATAAGCGTATCACAGCATGGTTCCAACCTCTGCTCTGACTCCCTAATAGAAATGGGCAAATGCCTGGTGCCATCCCAGGTAATTGGACGTTTGCCATGGGGCTGACCTTTACAATCTCTGAGATCACCTCTCCGTCCGTGGCTACTGATTCCTGTAGCTGCTCCTTCTCACCAGAACCACAAGCCAATGGTTGACAAGACACAAACCTGCCACAACAAAGACAAGACTGCACAGAATACTAGGTAAGATTTTGGAAATAATTTCTGAAGAAAATTAAAACAGTCACAGGACCTCAATGCTTTCAGAAATGACACTGCCTCCCTCATTTCCCGAAGTCAGTTACTTGAAACAAAAAAATAACTGACCACTCACTGTATAAAAAGCAATATATAGAGGGAGAAAAAATTACTCCTGAATATTACCTGAGTGGCTCAGGTATAGAAGTAAACCCTGTAAGAGAGCCTACGCAGTCAGTAATGCAGGTGTATATCACAGCCTTCTACAAAACTTCTGTTGTGATTTCAGTCATCCCTGTTTCCCAGTGTCAGGATCAGGTAAGACCAAAGCATCAGAGCAACAGCCAAAGAGGGACTTCGGAGTTTTACTTATTTTCCGTATTACTAAAAACACTAAGACAACACACTTGTACTCTTTGTACAAGAGCTTCCACCCCTTCTTACACAGGTGAACACTGCCCATAACAGTGATACATTAATTACTTAAAAGGGTCTACACCTGCTACCACAGCACTAATATGATGAAATACTGGTGAAATTGAACGTTACTGTAGTAGATTTAGTCCTGAGGTTAAAACCATTTATTCACCTAAACTCATTTAAAATGGGAATCGGGTTAGAATGAAAGATTCGAGAGTTTTAAATCTATTCCAAGTTTTAGTGCTTTGCTTATAAAACATACAGGCAGGAAAATGGTTTGTGGTTTCAGGTTTCCATTAAAATACTCAGCACATACCCATTTATGCTTATTAAAAAAACCCACATATTTTAATCTGACCATCTCTAAAATACATAGGTGGGATGGTTTTGGTTTCCAGGCCACATCTAATTATTTTAATGAATTGATACTATGAAGCAACAAAAACAATAACATCCTGAAGCCACATCAAGCATCACATAAAATTAAAATCCGAGCTTGAGTCTTTCTGCTTATCCTTACTGATCTTGCCAGTCATTATAAGTATTTCTTCTTAATCCATCTTTCCTGTAATATCTTAAGGTTTGACTGCAATATGGGGGCAAAGTAATTTAAAAACATGAGACACCAAATGAATGTCTACAGGTAAAATATCTTACGGCAATGAAGTGTCCATTTATTTTAAAAGCAGCAAGGTTTAATGGAACATTACTGAAGCTTTTAATCTTTCCTCAAGATATTTCAGGCCTTTTCTCCTGGGAGCCCTGTCTGCAGGGATCCCAGAGCTAAACTGCTATTCCAGAAAGGGTTGAGGTAGTTCATGCTTAAATTAAATTGCAGAACCCTCACAGCAGGAAACGACAGCTACCAAAAAAAAAATAATAAAAACCTTTACATAAAAACCTTTGTCTTTAATCTCTTTCATTAGAAGATTAGAGGTTTCATTACAGTAAGTTGCATCAGGGCCAAACTACCACTGGAGTTCAAATGGCTTCACAGGGACCAAAATTTTGCCATGAGCATCAGCCCAATACATTTCAGTAAGGCTCTTTACCTCCAAATCTCCATGATTTAAAGATATTCCCTCTAATCATCAGAATTTATTAGCTTGCACCCACTGGCTCAGTAAGTATGGCTACACTGGCTACATTGCTTTTGAATCAGAAGTGAATCACATTCTCAGAAAACAGTCCCACAAAAAGACAGTGTTTGCAAAAGCTTAATCAAACATATCCATGATCTACTTTGTATTTGAGATGCAGGTACATAAACTGTGCAAAAGCACCTCCTTTCTCTGCTTACCAGCTCCTCGGAAGCAGCACCTTTGCTATGAAAGTACTCCGTGTCTATGCTAGTCAGCTTAGCTGAAGCCCAGAACCTTTCCCAGGCACAGGAACACAACTACATGTATTAGTAAATTGCTACAATGGTCCTTGGCATACTTCTTTTTGCCAGCTAACATTTTCCTGAATAGCCCCTGTGCGAAGTTCAAGAGGCAGAGCTTTTCCAGAGCCATTCCCAAGAAACACCTTGGAGATGCTTAGCTTCAGGGATGCAGGCTGTCCAACTCCCCTTGGCCACCATATCCAGGGCTGTTCTCAAATACAAGTCATTTACTAATACAGATGTGGCCTTTGAGACTACTTAAAGCAGAAGGTTTAACCATGGCAGGTTGTTGTACTGAGCCACCCGGTCACTCTGACTGCTGCATAATGCCAGGTCTCCTGGAAGATTCTTCTTTCTTGCTTTGAGCACAACGAGACTTTTCAGAAGACAAGTCCAAGTGTGTCCCTTTCAGCTCCTGGCTGGTGTCCATAGGGTTATGTCAGTAAACCAGGACTCCACATTCCCATGGACTATAACCAGAGAAAAATCCAATCTTTTGTGAAATTAGACTGAAAACCAGACCTTTGTGTTTACAGCTGGGGCCCACAGCCAGCTAAGTATCATATTTTTCCTTACAAATGGTCACTGTTACCCTGTTCTTCTCACCTCTTCTGCAGAAATATTCCTAACCCCAGAGTTTCCACTTAATTCAGTCCAATTATCAGTTGGTAAACTCAGCAACAACTAGTTTTCTATGAACATGAACATATGGTGAAAGAGCATTGTAGCACAAAGTATAATGTTCAGAGTATTGTTATGTTTTTTAAAAAGCAAGTGAAATATCTCACTTATGGCCCAATGATGTAAGATTTTTCATTATTATTCATGCTTTTTTAAAATATTACTATGGGTGTCTCTTAGGGGTTAACTGTTAGTACGCCACAAGCTGAGTATTCTATAAGCAGCTTCAAATATAAGTTCTTCTATGATACAAGCGACTAGCTAATCAGTTGAAGTCAACACATCTAGAATATTTACTAAGCTTAATGAACAGTGCTGTTTAGAAACTACATTTTAATCACTAGGTCGCTCTGAAAGCAATTTGCTACAAAGCCAGTAAATATAATTACACCTATACTAAGATGTAAATTAATACATGATAACATTCACAAATGCAATTTGGATTTGAACACTACCATATGATTCAAACACACTGAGAAATTACCTAAACTAAGGAAAGCAGTGTGTTTTTGCAGCTTCACTTTTACTTCAATCTCTCTCATCATAACTAAAGCCTTCTATAACTTAAAAATGCACTTTATGATTAGAATAATGTAAATCATGGGCCTTGTATGGTGAAAAAAAACTCTTCCAAATGCCCTTGTAATTCTTTAGATCATATGTTTAACATTCTCATTTTCTTTTCCAGCTGACAAAAGCTCAAAATAAAAACCTGTTTAAAGATTATTGTTCAAAATCCCAAAGTAATTAAGAAAGCAATACAGAACCTTTTATACTTATGAGTGCATGTGTACATATGTGTACATATACGTATACACAGACTCAGACAAGACTTTTTAAAGTTATCAAAACACTTGAATTTTCATGTAATAATGAGTAACAGTTACTGTGACTATAAAGTCTCAGGGCACTGAAGATGCAGAGTATTTTCAGCTCCAGGGGATGTCAGTAAAGGAGGAAACTTACATCTTTCAGAGGAAAATGTGGTCATTTTGAAGCCTACTGCAGTCAGGAAAAGGAAGATCCACATCTTTTTTTCATACAGCAGTTCAGAAATGAAAAAAGAAAAAGGAAACCTGAAAGCATTTTTAGATGTTACGGATGACTTTTTAAGAACCTGAGAAAAACTGAGGTTGTCTAACAGTTATTTTATATCCCTGTGGTAAATACAATGATTAACAAGAAGTGGTTGCACTGCATGTTTGTTAGTCATGAAACACTTACAGGACACCTCACCTAAACATCACTAGAGAGTAACTGTCCAAAGTCGTGTGGGTGTTGGGATGCCTGATGTGGAAGTGTCCCACCACCTTCCCCAGAGCACCTGGTTTCAAGGGGAACCACAAGATGAACAGAAGCCCTTCAGCCACACCAGAGCTGCCTTGAATCTACTGCCTCTCACAGGGGTTTCTAATGTGGGCATACTATCATGACACCATGGTTTAACAGCTTCCAAGGCCAAAGTGGGCTGCGCTGAAGGACAGGCCAAGTAAATACATTACTGTTATCTGCACCATCAAGGTAGAGCTATATAGATTTTCTTATGTAAAGATTAATGCATAGATAGAAACATAGAACATAGATTCACAGAATGGTTAAGACTGGAAAGGACCTTAAGATCATCTACTTCCAACACCCCTGCCAAGGGCAGGGATGCCCATGTCAGGCACTAGACCATGTCACCCAAGGCTCTGTCCAACCTGGCCTTGAACCCTGCCAGGGATGGAGCATTTACCACTTCTTTGGGCAGCCTGTTCCAGTGCCTCACCACCCTCACAGTAAAGAACTCCTTGCTTATGTCTAACCTGAACTTCCACTTTTGTTTTAGCCTTTCTCGGCATGTGAACAATCCTCTAAAATTTACTGAAATGAGGGTCTTCATTCTGCTGAAAATCTTCCTTATTTTAACAGCACAGTGAAAGATCTGTTTATAGAAGAGATTGACAGTAATCTAGACTGAGGAGTCCACTCTAGTTTCTGTGTGGGACTATGCACATAAATAGTCACATCTTAGATGACACCTAGGTAACAGATCTAGATGACCTTATTTTTACAGCTCAAATTGGTCCAGAGACCAATTCAATTTAACCTTTGTATATTCCTCCCACAAGAATTCTTACTTCAGAGTCACTATTCTCTCTTCGGTTTTGTTTAACTAGTGAATAAAAAACACCAAGAAATATTAAAGGACTAGAATATTATTCATCCAAAAGAATTTTTTCATACAAAGAGAATTTAATTAAAACAGATTCTAATCCAGTTAATTAGTGTTCAAACTGTGTTCAGCCCTGAAAAGTATTTGTTCCAAAGTTTGAATATCCATTTAAAAGCATGTTATAAATCATTTCATTTTGCTTGTCTTCTAATAGTAATAATTACAAGACCAGAGCACATTTTTCTAGCAGCTATTAATACTTTTCAGGAAAAGTAAGAATGATTATCCCCGTTTTACAGGTGGGGAAACCTATTTCCCATTTCGTTAATGATCCCCTCTTTCTTTGCACTTCATTAAGTCAGTCACAGCAGTATAAAGGGAATCTAAAGTAGTGTACTGGTAGTATTTGTAGCATGTACAGTTTTTCATCATTTTGCCCTGGAATGACTAGCTCCAGTGCAGTGCAGTGCTGGATCAGCTTTGAGAACTGAGATACTGAGGTTTATTAATGATATTCACATCTACATGTGACTAAACACTACTCATGTAGAAAGCCTCTGACGAGTAAAGCCATAGGGAGAAGTTCTTACTAACTGAAGTTTCATGAATGACAAGGGTTGGAATGTCAGTTATTTAATTCATAAGACTTCAGAAGTGAATGAATGAGGAAAGCAACTTATTTTATTCCTCAGAATGCTTCACATTTTAAAATTTACCTCTTGAAAAATTCCAAATTCTTAGTGTCCAAGATAACAAATCAGATGGAGCAAGTGTAGTGCTAAGCTGATTGCCCTCTTAAAAAAGAAAAAGCTCTCTCCTGGATTCGGCACATACACAGATATGCATCAATTCCAGGAAACATTATCTTCAAGTGATGTCTGAATCACCAGATAAATAGGCTGTTCACCAATTGAACTTTCTGGTTATTTTAGCTCTTTTAAACAACTGAAATTGCTACCATAGCCACTGAAACCGCAGCTAGTTTCTGTGTTATTTCTTTGAGTGGCAGTTGTAAAAATGTCATAGTGACCTTGAAAACAGAACTAGAGTGGGAGCACTGTGGAAGAGAAAAAGACACTGAAACACAAGCTCATTTTTCCATGCTGCTATTTACAGCTGGGAGGCTGAGGGAGGAGGGGAGTGATACTAGATTTTCCTTCAAGCCTCACTCTGATGGCCAACAAGATGTAGCAGAAGAGGAAAGTGTTGTGCCAAAAATCAGTGACTTCAGTTTCAGGAGAGTGTGTTGAAGAATACACCCTGGCCTGCAGGTAAGGATAGCAGCACAGACACCTCCAGAGTACCTGGACATTACAGCTCCTGCCAAACTGCCTCAGTGGCTCTGCCCACCATCCAGTTTGCTCCCGCATCTGGTGTTCTCAAAATCTGCTTCTTGTACCTCTCCAGCAATTCCCTCAATTACACTAAAGGGGTTTTAAGAAGATGAATAAAAAAATAATTTTCTGTTTTAGAATTACATTCTGTATCACATTTCCCACTTTTAGGCATAATGTGTTATATTTAGAAGGTAAAGCAAAGGGCAGAGACTGAGTTTATGGTCTTTTTTATACACACCTAGGGCACTTTATACAAGACTCAGGAAAGATTTGTTGTTAACATAGACACTGGTACAATACACCAGTAGGATAGCTGCTTATGAAATAAACATCTACTTGAGGTAGGGGGGAGGTTATTTAATAAAGCCTTAGTTTTGAGATGTCATATTTCCTTCCTTCACCATGAGGGTGGTGTGCTTATTCTCAACAGGGGGAAATTTGGCAATAAAACTATGTATTTTATTTTTTTATGTTTTAATGCCACAATACGGAAGTCCATATTTAAGTAGACTGTATCTTTTTTGGCATTTCTTTCCCATTCTAAGCATTCTGAAATTGTATACACGCAGACTTTTCTCATTTTGACAGTACTTTGCATTCTGAGAGGCTTCTCAACTCCTACCAGATATCATTACCCCATAGACAGTATTACAAAAGCTCTACAATGGGAAAAGCAAAACTAACTTGAACTTAGGTCATACTTAGAAGTCATACTTAGGGTTATTCCTAGGGCATGAACATATGGGTTTGTGACAACAAAGTCCTTTTGGAAAAGGGTATGTCTTCTATAAAGTCACAATGTAATGCAAAGAATGTATTGGCAACAGGAGTGAAAACGCGTGTGTTTATTTTTTTGCTGCTGTTTCTACAACTATGTGGTGCAGGTCCAGTTGCAAATGTATAGGTGGTGAGCATCATTAGTAAAAATCAGCATACTTAGTAAAAATCTCAGACAAGTACTGACAGCTTAAATCCAGCTGTTATAGTGCAAATTATCTATCTAGAGCACTTCTCTGAATACATTTCTAATCCATTATAATTGTAATTATAATATTAGTATTTGTTATGTAATTTTCTCTCCTTGAACTGTAATTTCATCGTCTCTTAGGAATCAGTATGACAAACGTTTTATAGAAGAGAAATAATACATGCATTGGACAGCGTTTTATTACTCTGCCACATCACTCACTGGTGAAGATTTTAATGCTTTTCTAAGCAGCACAAGAAAAATTTCCACACATTTCCACGCAGGGCCTCCTGAATGGAAGTGAGAGACCTCACTCGTACCTGCCATCTGTTCTGCAAGTAGAAATCCTCTTAGTGGACTGAGATACCACCTTCTCTCTTAAACCGTAAGTATCTCACTGTGTCAAACTAGTCTGTCTGGAACTACTTAGATAGAACTTCAGTTGCTAATGTCAGTCCTGCTTCCAGTACCCCACTATTACCTCTCCAAGCAAGAATATTTTGCTGATTCAAAACCTTTTTTCTGCATGAGGAAAGTGAGAAGAGTTAGGAAGGAAAAGAAGAGAGAAAGAAAGAGAAATGCTGACTGGGAGTAAGATGAGCAAGGGTTATGTTAGGACCAGCAAGCATAAAAATGGATTGTGACAGACAAAATAAGAGGAGGCAATATATTGAAAAGGAGGAGAAAGAAGAAAGGAGGAAAAAAATGAGATTTAAAAAAGAAAAAGACAATGCAGATAGCTGGAAAATTACATTTTAAAGGAAGCTGACAGGAAAGAGGGGAAGACATGTATTTTCTGTCATTATCTGTTTCATACACTCTATTTTATTAGTCAAGCATTTAGCTAAATTTCTAGTTGATGAAAAAAACTGCATTTAATTCTCAGTTAATTCAGATTTTTTAATTATTTTTTTTACATTTGGTTTAATTACCCTCTTTAAATTGGAAGTTGATAAAAAGAAAAGTGCATCACTTTTGCATCACCAATCATGCAAAAAAAGTTGTTCTGCTTTGAAAAAATTTCCTTCAGATCATAATCATTTTTCTGCAAAATGCTTTGAAAATAGTAAGGAAAAGACACTAAATTTTCAAGCTAGTAAGAAAATGCAGAGAGTCTTATATTTAAATTACTTCTTAATTTTAGTGCATAGTACTGATCATGAGTATTCAATATGTAAGCCCTGCATTTGGTGCAGGTATTTTCAAATGAACTGAAGTCTCTGAGAATTTGCACCCTCTTCCCTTTTCATCCTTCCTCACCTCTCACGCATTCTGTCTGCAACTCAGTTGTAAACAGAATTAAGCATTTTCTTGCCTTCCATGGTTTTCCACCAGGTATTACAAAAATGTCTTTTTGTCCTCTTCCTATTTTTAAGAATTAAAAGATCTAAAAGAACATTCTGGATTTTTTCTTTTTTTTTTTTATTTGGGAGTTCATGTCCCTTTCTAAGGCACTTCTCGCTCATACGAGTTGCAAATACTCAGTAGCACAAGATGTAAGAAGCCCGTAGGGACTATTTATAGATTTACTTATTAACTACATGGTGGTTTAAAGCCACATTTTAACCAAGGTAACCTAGTTCAAGTTAGCTATTTATTCATATAAATCCTAATCATGTTTGAATTCTACTGAGCAAAATGTCTTAATTAAATTTGTGACAATGTGTTCCATGGCCTAATTTTATACCCTACAAATAACCATTTTCTATCAATCAGGCTTATTTTTATAGCCTCTTTTATCATCACTGAATATATTCTTTTCCTTGTTCTATAATAATGCTATGCTCTGCATAGCAATACTCATCTATACTGTTACATAAAATCCAGTAATTTGTGGCCTCTAATTGGGATATTTATATAACTATGGACAGCTTCATACAATAAGTGCTTCATCATCTTTAATGTATTTTCTGTTAAGTTCCTGGAAATGTAATGTGTGGAAGTACTTTCATCTTTGTTTACAAAAGGAGAACCAAGACACAAAGTTTATGTCTACCCCATGTCAGTCCATTTTAGCTACTGAGCACAATCTGTAGCCATTCGCCAGCAGTGCTGCCATCTAGACCAGGACAGTCTGTGCCCATATTTTCAGAAAGGGGTCCCTCAAAAGCTGATTTTTACGTGAAATCTGGACCTAGGACCCTAGCCATCAAATGTGATGCACTGAGAACACGAAAGCCAAACCAAGATCATCTATACAGAGACAGATTAACTACAGCTCCAATGAAAAATAAAATATATGTTTCTCTTTTGCAGAGAAGCAAGGAGCAGTAGGATAGCCATGGACTTCATCTAAAAGCTATGTTATTAGAAGATTTGGTACAGACATTGGCCATATTCATTCCCATTTTTCTATTGAGTTTTATTCTCAAAATGGCAATTGAAAGAAATAAACTAAGCATGTGGATAATTTCAGTAAATCAATCAATGATACGAAAAAGGCATTTCTACTTTGGGGGTATAATGGGCACTATACAGTCACGCAATGACACAAAGAATGAAAATACATTCCATTTATTTATTAAGAAAATATTTTTTTCTTAAGGTAAATTCATTTGAGATGCTTTTCATTTGGGCTTTCGAAACTAATAAGGCTGTATATCCTGTGCTGCACAAGTGGGACTTGGCAAAATGCTATATTGCCATCTGGTTTTGTTTATTGTGGATTTTAACTATTAAACATTTATTAAAGACCTCATTGGTTAAGCCATTCCTCAATAATTGTGGTTATTATTTATTAATTGTAATACATCTACATAATTAGTTAGGGCCTCCTTCTGGTATCCTTACTTACACTGAATAATAGTTTACTCAGTGACATAGCTGACTCCCAGTAAACCAAACCAAAAATCTGGCCAACGCTGATCACAAATTTGGAAAGCAAAACCGGTTTTTCTGTGGCATTTGCACAGTGCGTATTAAGTTAAAACAGTCACAGGCATGCACATGTGCATGTGTGTGTTTCAGTTATCTGAAGAGTTGTGCAAGGTTCTGCTTAATTTCTGTTTAGAGGTCTGTATATTGCTAATTTTTCTGAGTAGAATGTCAGGAAGGGCAGGTCAAGATGTATCACTGATAAGGATTTGTTCTGTGTTATTAACCTAAATTCTACAAGAAAGCTGATGTTCTGTTTCTTAAGATACTTTGGTATCTTGTTCAATACCTGCTGCTATCTTTGGTTACTTTGTAAAGCAGACCAAGATTCTCAGCATTTTGTTTTCAGACAGAAGGGTACAATTTTCTATAATTTGGAAATCTGAACATTGTAAACCCACTTGATTTAATCAGCCCAAGCTGAAGAACAGCCTGACATTGGGATACATCTTAACTAGTTTCAAGGAAATTGTTATTGGGCCTGTTAATAAGGAAATCAGTTATGCCACCCAAAAACTGTGCCAAACACTTCGGCTTAACATAATCAACATAATCAGAAGCTGAATTGTGTTCAAAGGTACTTTTCACAGTACATACAAGCCAGTGAAAGTAAAGATAATAATGTATGTATTTAGGAGGAAGGGAGCCTGACATTGCACAGATAATCATGGAAGACATTATTTTGAGAAAACAGCATGTAACACAATTAAGAGCCCTTGAGAAACAAGACATCAGGTCTCTGCTTACCATTTGTGAATGAGGAAGACATGCCGCAGTCCTAATGAGTCTGATCCAGACAAGAGATTAAATAACCCACTTTCTTACCTCAGGCTGGGAAAACTGTAAAGGCCAGAACATTTCAACATGTTTACGACATAGTGGATTTGTGTTGTTATATATAGATGAGAACCTGGGGCACTACAAAAAAGGCAAAAGTAAGTCTGTTTGCTTACTTACTTTCAGTTCCCAATGATGAAAATAATGCTAAGAGTCTTCTTATTATCTGATTTTGTTAGTTTTAGCACTGGCTCAGCAATTCCCATCTCAACAGAGCTTATAAAATCCAGCAAGAAAACATTTTAAAGGGATAAATATATAATTGAGCTAGACTCATTTCAATTGTACATATTATTACTATGTACGTGACCAGAGATTTAGGAAGAGATGTGAACACAAAACTGAGCTTGTAGAGGGCTCAGTACTCTCTAGGAAATGCAGTAGGTGCAACTTTGTCTATATATATAAGAACTGTGACCTCTAACCAGGGGGATTCTTAGGTGGAAATTAATTTATCAGAAGTATTCTGGAATTAGAACAAGTAGATGCTGAGAACAGCTTACCCTACAAAATGCCCTTTTGTTTTGAGAGGCAAAAATAATTTTCCTTTTTTTTTTTCATATTTCACCTGGTCACTTTTCAAACACATTGTATGTGCTGCATTAAGATTAGAAGTTAGGCTTTCTTGCTGCAATTAACACAGATGGCTGTAAGCACACTTTAAGTATATTTTAATTCATTTTCACCAGACAAAAAAGTTTTAATCACAAGCACAAGTAATTTTGCCTCAAAAGAGCAGAATACATCAATACAATCTGTACAGCAGCAGATTAAAAGGTGTAGTATAAAAACATTACAGCACAACAGAATGAAAACAATCTCTCTTTGACTTTCAGTCAATTCTGATGTGCTTCTGTGATACGCATTTCTCTAACAAGTTTGTTCTTACTCTTTAAGCCATCTAACCATGTAAATACCATCAGCCCTTTATGAACAAGAGGATTTTTGGAAGGAAAAATTCTGCAGTAACATCACGCACAACTTCATGCATTTGCATCAAGCTTTACCTAACCATTCTTTTCCTTAAGTCTTTTAGTTTTTGCTAGCCATAACAAAGAACCATTCAGTTACAGGACAGCTAGTAAGAAATTCAACTTTGAAATTCCACTGTAGCCTCTAAAATGGTATCTCATACTTCAATGACTACAAGCAAGCTTAGCAGTTGCTGAGCATGTCTGTAGGCAAGATCTATGCAGTCCCATCTTCTTCATAATCTCTCAGGCTTGGCCAATGCACTGTAACTTTCAGTCAAGCATGGTGGCTAGCATTACTGGATAATGCAGTTGGGTTTCACTAAATTATACTTCATGTACTCGAAAAGGGCATTAAGAATTGAATTGATTCCAGTTCATGGGATTTTTAGCAAGCCGCAGGGAATGTGGCTGTTTCTTTAACTTCTCATGCTCAGTGTTTCAGTTTTACAGCACATGCAAGAAGCATATCCCATTGCTAAGGGTGACAGTCTGAATGAGATAGTCCTGCTCTTGCATCCTGATGAGCCATAAGCTCACAACATAACTTTGGATTAGACTCTTTAAACCAAGTTGATCTTGTTAAACTTCCAACGATGCGAAGTATCCAAGCTCCACCAGATATCAAGGTTTCCTCCCAACAGTGCAAAGATATGCATCTCCAGAGAAAGAGTTATTTAACCCTAAAAGAGATTTCTAAGAGAAGGGGCAGTGGTACTCACTGTCCTTATACTCCTGATGCCTGTAATGATACTGACTGCAAATTAAGGTTAGACTGTGGGATTTTGCTGAGCTTTGTATTGCTAGTGCAAGGTAAAACGGATTTAGCTATGCTAAGCAGTCTTACCACTGAAGAAGGTGGACACTAGTGAACAGAAAGCACCCTGTACCGTGCAAGTTATCAGAGAAGCAAGCATGGGACCACTTAGCAAGGGCTCAGTGGTGTCGATCTTGTCTTGTTTTTAAAGGCAATCTGTGCATGTTGTCTTGAGCTCCAGCTGTGTCAGTGACAGCAGGTCGGAAGGCAGTGTGAGAACTGAAACCATTTAGGGACCTATCGCTCTGCTTTAATTCTCCACCTCACAAAAGGAGAGTTGTGCATTCTGAATACTAAAATGCTAGACAGAAGGAGATGCAGTAATTACCGTAATAACATAGCCATAATAATACTCAAAAAATCCAGCTTTTTTTATACAGACAGATTTCAGGAAAACAAATTTTGTCCTAAGCATGTTTGTCAAAAATCAAAACTCTCTAAAATATGGAGTACAAAACAAGAATTTATGCTGACAACATGGATTTTTCATGTATATGTTATTTGCTATGAATATTTATTTTAATTTTACTTCTTTTCTGATGAAGTGTTCTTAACACAGTATTTACAACATACTCTGAAATGTCATGACTGTCTAAATTTATACAGAAGAGTATTATAGTAAGCTTTTTGTTTATAGCTAAAATTCAAAACTACAGAATGTTTTGGCACTCTATTATAGGAGTAACTGTTGAAATCATGTAATTAAAGACTTTATTGTAACGCATATACACCAGGGGGCAGAGTAAAGGCCACTTTAAACTTCAACATTTCCTGGCTTTGAGTGCACAATGCAACAACAGTACAGTTCAGCAGTGAACATAATGTTTTTTGCATATAATAAGAGTATTTATAATTCAAGTCAGCAGTAGCATTTTCCTAATTACCTTATTGCCAGTTGTCATCAGATGTTAAGCTAAAGACAGAATGATAAGTAACAGAAACATGCTGCTGCAGTAAGAAGGAACTTCAATCGCCCTTTGCTATATAACTCGGTAACTCAGCAGGCCTGTCTGACCAAAGTGAGGAGGGCAGGAGTCTGCCCCAAAACAACAACGCTTCTTTTTTCTTTTTTTTCCTTTTTTTTTTTAAGAGAAAAATATATGGACAAAAGTTCAGGTTGTTCTTGAAGTACCATTTCCTCATTTGTTTCCTCACTCAGAACGGTTCTTAATACTGCTAAAGCATCCCAGCTGATCAACAAGCTAAAATGAGTGCAGGTATCAAGACTAATAATTTAAAATGCATATTTTTAAACAAGCTTGGGACAGCCTCATGTTCAGATCAATTCCTTTTGGCAACTATTTTTAAACATTATGACCGTGTTTAGAGAAATATTTAAGACAGCTTATCTTTACCCTGTTGAACACTTGTATTTCTGGAAAAATAATGTGAGTTATTTAGGAAAGGAAGCAGGAATAGACTCAAAAGGACTACCAGAAAAGAAAGGAACAATTTATTTAAGTATTATTTAAAAAATTGCATTAAATGTTTGCCTACAACTTTCAAAATAACATTTAGAAATTAGTAATTCTCCTAATAAAAATCTCTCTTTCACAAATGGCTGCCTTAAGCACTGAGGGAATAAAAGAGGAACCGCTTCTTAGAAAAGAAGCTGAGCTGTGATCTGAAATTCCCAGTTGTATCCTCTCTGTATAGTTGATTAAAGCAAAATCTTACAACTGAATGCACTGTATTTTAGGACTAGTGGCTTAGTGCTCATAGCTCTTCACAAATATTAGCACATGCTTTTCCATTCTTCTAGATAATACAAAATTCGATCTGAACAATTAATATTGTTTTCTAGAGATGTAATCAGTTCATTTTAATATCATATTTTTGTTACCTCAGTTGTTTATATGTTTCTACTAATGCAAACTGAATGCTCTTGCCATGACATTTCCCCTGATGTATTCCCGTTTGTTCAAGGCACCTGGTCAATTATTTAATTGCCATAAGTGGTATTTTACTAAATATGGAAGAACATCTCTACTGTCTACCATCATGTTACATCAGGTATCATGTGTGAGAATGAGTTCCTCAGTTCTGCAAATACTTTCTTTTGTTTCATTCTGCTTTTGAAAAACATTATAAATTCTGTAGGAAACACTAAAAAGATACAAAACACTTTGTACATAGATGCATGCACAGAAACTTAGTCCAAATTTGAAACACTAAGTCTGCAGTGAAGCCCAGTAAAATCAATAGTAGTTTATGCTTTCTTTCAATTTCTTTGTAACCAGTCCTATGTAACTTATTCTATCACAAAACTGGCAAGTTCACAGAAAGAGGGATCTTTCGTTTCTGTCTCAACATGTTGGTTACGACTGGCAATTTCCATCACAAGATGTGAAAGAGTTACATCTGAATCTCCCAAACAGTGTAAATGATTCTCCTGCTGTTCAAACCTTGTAATAAACACTGCTGGCTCTCCACTGAGTGTGTAAGCGAAACTGAATCAGGTCTCCGTGGGGCACAATTTAGAACAGTAAGGATGTCTGACTCGATAAATGGCTGGTTGATTTAACAAAAGGGGGCATGAGATCAGAATGACAAATTAATTTGCTTAAATGAAAAGTCATGCTTTTCTTTTTTTCAGTTCCTTTACTTTAAATGTACAGCACCCTTAGACAGATTTTGCCTTTGGAAACTTTGCAAACTTTCACAGGTTTCACAGAAAAGGTCAGAATTGCATTAAAGACACACATGTGCACTACACCAGGATGAAAACTGAAACTGTGTGCATGTAAGATTTTTTCCTTTCACGCAATTTCATAGGAAACAAATACAGCATCAGGAGGCAGAAGGGAAACTTCTCAGTCCCAGTATCTGTTGTTTTGTTCTGACAACTTTTGCCTGACAGTTTTGTATAGAAACATGAAAGATGTTGAGATTCCATATGCTTAAATCCAAAAATGGATCTTCTAGCAAAGAATGCTCGTGTATTAAAACCAAGCAACATTACTTCTCCCACCACCTCCCCACAGTGAAAAGTGTTGTGGTATGAAATTCAATAGGTAGCACTAGTTCTTTTCCTAAACCTGAAGGACAGAGGTAGAAAAAAGAAAGGGTGAAAAACAAAACCCAACCAACCAAAACCAAACCAAAGCAAAACAAACAAACAAAAAACCAACAAAGTGAATGGCACTCACAGAAATAAGAACAAAGTTAAAAGAAATAGTCTAGGCTGCATTTTATTAATATATCTCAGCACATGGCAAGTGACACAGCTACTTATAGCAAGCAATCCTTTTCTGTTTTCCACAAGGTTTTAAGCCCTATAATTACAGTGCATAATTCACAAAGCATGAGTCTAGACCTCAAAAACAAAGTACTCTGCTAGCTTACAGCTCTTACAGCATGGCTTGGTCAGAGGATGGTTTTAGGACTTTCCCAGAATTGCAGGGTAAGAATCAAGTCCTGCTCCCTAGAACTTCAGGCCATTGCATCACCCTTCTGACATTTGGTTTGCCTGGACCATTGGCTTCCAGGGAGAGCATAGAAAAGCTAAGAGCAGCACCATCTCCCTTGAGTGTGCTTTAATATTGTCTGCTGCAGTGTACGTGGGAGAGCCCTCTCCATCTGTAACCAATTCTCCCATCATTTAACAAACACAATTATAACAGAGATGGGGAGCAGGGAGGAAAAGAAGAATCTATTTCAGGCTCTCATGTGTACTTCTAAATGCACCTGAGGCCTACTGGGCACCCTTTCTCCTGCAGCACTACTGCACAGCTCTACTTTGTAGGAAGGAATTATCAAAAGCAGAAAATTTTCAAATAGCAATTTTTATAGCTATTTCTCCATAATATCTAACCACGAAAAAGAGGAAGCCTGTGGAAGCCTATGTGGTTCTGTTCCAATCCACAATACCCTCTGAAATATCAGTTCACAGGCAGGCAGTATGGTAGGAGGTCCTCCTACCAGAGGCAAAGGGGCACCCAAGTAAATGTTTAATTCTTCCTCCAGCTTTTCTGATATCCAAATGGACCATAGAGAGTCCGGAATCTCAGATGTGTGTAACTTAAGAGACAGGTGAAATAATTTTCCCACTGAAAAAAAATAATTAAATACAACTGCAAACACTCATGGAGCAAAGACTTACTGCTGTGTATTCAGAAAGTCTTACGGAGTAACATCAATATCTTTCTCAGCATTAAGGACCCCCTTAGGCTTTCCTCCCTCAGAAACATTATCGAGGTAAGAAAAAACAATTATTTTTAGAGTCAAGAGCCAGAATATTCTTGGCAATTATAGTAAAAGTGGGCAAATTTCAAGTGCACAATGTAATTGTATGATGTCACTGATGATAAATCAGAGTGATCAGTTTATATTTAGGCTGTTGGTAGGGAGGAAACACAACATTTTTGTACTGTCATTCACTGAATACATTCATTGAAAAAGCAAATTCCAGCCGTACTCAGCCCAGATTCTGGCTGTCCTCTTAAAATCAGTACAATTATTTTTAAAACAATCACAATATTTATTAATAGCACCACCAAACCGAGAATCTCACTGGCTTTCTCAGCACTCAGAATCTCAGACCGTGCCTCCTCAACAGAAAAAAGAGGAGTTTTGCACATGCACAAAAGGTTAGTGAGTGGGGGAACCAAGTCCGAAACCTTGTGCCACAGCGCAAGAGGCTTCAGGATTAACACCACCTCCCTCTGTCAAATCAGGGTGGCAGTCCATTTGAATGTAGTAATAGCCTGCAGGCTATTGCTATGAACAGCATGTTTCAAATAGAGATTTCAAAGCTTTTTACAAAGGATTACCATTATCTGCATTTTACACACAGGAAACAAAAACGTTTGGGAATGAGATATTCTCAAAGGATGAGAACAGAATAAACATCACTTCCTTAGGCGATGTTTCTATTGCATTATCTGCTGGGCTAGCAACTTGAAAGTCTCTGGAAGCCCCTCCCCTCCCCCCAAAAGAAAGAACAAACACACAAACAACAAACCACTCAGTGACTGAATGTTTTTAGACAACAGAGAGTTTCCAGCATATTCCAGTGCAGATGTACAAAAGAGCATACACCTTCCTATGTTCAGGACAAAGTGGGTGTTAACAGATCCACTGGGTTTAGTGAATTCGCACTAATTTACACCAGTGAATTCAAGTGGCATCTACAAAAGTTAAAGTGATGATGAGTTATAAAAGTTTGTTTATATATAGTTTTGTCCTGGGTTCAGCTACAGCAGTCATTTTTATCTATAAAAGATAAAATTTCTCCTCAAAAATCCAGCTGTTATAAGGATGAAGTTTTGTTCAAGTATAGTTACTGAAAGTAGAAAATCATCTTTATAGTAAGTATCTAGAGTAAACTTCAGCTTTGCAGAGATAATGTCCCCTGTAGCAACTTCAAGGAAATAAACAGCTTTCCAGAGATTAACTATAGGTCTAAGCCAACAAAGAAAGCTAACAGTAAACATGACTTGCTCTTGAAAAATTTCTTGACAACACAAAACTTTTTTTGCTGGCGAGGTAATGGTTTAGGTGACTTCATAAGTCTTTTCCGCCTCTAGCATCTGTGCTTTTGAGAATTTCCAAGGTAACCAGTACTTCAAATAGGCCAGAGGAGCCAGGAGGAAGCTGAGTATTTTCTTAGTTTCTTTCTGAGGGCAGAGTGAGCAAGATGTCTCATTCCTCACTAACGTTTCTGGTTTTCCATCTATTGAAATTTTTTCTGTATAAAGAATGACTTTAGAGTCTACCAAAAAAGTTAAGCCAAATTTAAGACACCATGCATATTTTCTGTGCATCCCTTTAGCAGTGAAGCATGTGAACTGTAGTGCTTTCTGTTTCACTCCCTTTCCTCTTTCTGTTTTGCCTACAAAGTGCAAGTATGTTTGTGACATTATAGCTACCATCATGGAATATGACAGCACAGAGGCAGGAACGTCATTGTATTGCCATGGCAATAGACAAACAGTGTTTATTACTGGTAGTTTTAGGCATTCACTCAAGCATTGGAAGCACTTTTTAGTTCTTTCCTCTTATGCAAACATGTTTTAGTGATTTTTGGCTGGTTTCATCCTTGCTGGCTCAAGGAGGTGCAAATTAAATGGCAGTTCTAAGGGCCAGGAAGGTCTTATGCTCCACTGAGTAATAAATCACCTTGTGATGACAGACTGCATTTCCACTGTCACCCCTTCCCTCAGTCATGGCAGAGGATGGTACCTTTATATTCAGTCCAAGGAGTACACATTCATTATCTCCCCACTCCTGAGTCATTCAGGTTTATGAAAGCTTAAAGCAGAGGTGAGCTTAGTCCCTTTGCTTCGCAATTCTGAGAGCAGCATTAAAATCAGTGCTGTAAGTTTTACTAAGTAGTACTTGGGCTGTTTTAGTTGACATATTGTCCAAATCAAGACAGGTACTTACTTTACTTACTGGCATCTTTCGTAATTACTTGGATTTCTGAATTGCCTATAGTTCTATTGAACCCACTTAAATGATTTTCTTAAGTGAAATGTAAATTATCCAATAATTATGACTGTGAGGAGTTAGCATAAGAATCAACATAGATGGAAGAGCCTTGAAAAAGAAGATCCTACTGTAAGGCAGTCAAATTCATTAGCAGGCCAAGCAGTGCTTGTGATCCAACTTAGATTCTGTAGCTAATACTCTATTAATTTCTGTTTTAGAAACGTTCCTGGTTTATCTTCACCAAAGCCAATAAGATTAATTATATGGCATTTAACACCTATAAAGTAAGTTCTAGTTTTAAAAGTTAACTGGAATAAAATGATACTGTCAGAACCTGCTGTGCCCTGAAAAAAATACATAAACAAGAGAAGACACTGAAGCCACAAATATTCTTTTGTTGTCCTTGTTGTCTTGGATCTTAAAGATAAATTTTGCCTGTGTATATAAAATCCCAAAGAAAGGAATGCTACAACATCACTTATGATAGAAACATCTAATAATGGGGTTGAAAGAAATCTCAGACATTTAGAAAGTGCCCGTGACCCCAGCCAGAATCAGTTATATATCATACCTAACCAGTTTGTCCAGCCTGCTCTAAAGTCTTCTAGTGATGAAGATTCATACCTTTCCCTGGACAATTCATTCTAGTATTTCAAGAGCCCTGGCAAATCCTTTCTAACATCCCAATCAGGGACATATTTAAGAAAAGAAAAAAACTGCTGCACAACAGCAGCTGGAAAAAAAGCAGACACCAAAATCAGTGAAGGAGGAGGAGGTGCTCCAATGCTGAAGCAGAGATCCCCCTGCAGCCCATGGAGATCCATGATGGAGCGGAGATCCACCTGCAGCCCATGAAGGACCCAACACTGGATCAGGTGGATGCACCTGAAGGAGACTGTGATATCCTGCATACAGCAGGCTCCTGGCAGGAGCTGTGGACACATGCAGAAAGGAGCCCATGCTGGAGCAGGTTTGCTGGCAGGACTTGAGACCTCATGGGGGACCCATGCTGAAGCAATCTGTTCCTGAAGGCCTGCACCCTGTGGAAGTGACCATGCTGGAACAGTTCTGAAGAACTGCAGCCCATGAAAAGGACTCACATGGGAGCAGGGGAAGAGAGTGAGGAGGAAGGAGCAGCAGACTTGTGATGAACTGACCACAATTCCCCATTCCCCTGTGCCACTCACGGGAAGGAAGCAGAGAAATCAGGAGTGAAGTTGATCCTGGGAAGAAGGAAGGCAGGGGAATGCGTTTTAAGATTTGGGTTTATTTCTCATGCTCCTCTCATTTGACTGGTGATAATTAAACTAATTTCCCCAAGTCGAGCCTGTTTTACCCATAGTTGGTGAGTGATTTCCCTGGCTTTACCTCATCCCACAAGGCTGTTGTCATATTTTTCTCCCATCTTACTTTCTCCCATTACTAAGATTTAAGAGTTAGTTAGTATGAGCAGTCTCTCTTAGAAGATTTTGTATCTTCCTCACAAGATCTTCTCTCCTTTTCTATGGATTTAATGACTAAATAGCTGCCAATATTGCAGTGCAATACCTGGGTAACATCTGAAAACACACGACTGATGCAGCACGTGCAAAGCTCTGAACTAAAGTGACCAAGTGTTAAAACTGAAATTTGCATAATAGGCCTGGAGAAGCTTGACCCATCTGAATGATATATGGGCAACTATGGGATAATAAAATCAATTATATTAAGCCAGAAGAGTAGTAAAACCTGTTTATTAAGATCAAGTACCAAGATTAAATCCAGTTCTGCGTAAGGGAACCTGTGGATGGATGAACTCACAGATAATGGGTAATATCCTGGTAACCTCTTTTCATACTAATGAGGCTGAAAAACTTGAAACAACTCATTAAGAGTAAATGTCCTAAAATTAAGTGGAGTAGTAATAAAAACAAGGAATTAGAAATGTGCCCAATATGAATGTCTCTTTAGCAAAAGTACAGTCATAACTGAACAAAAAACTACCTTTGAGGCACTGGAGATTGAAACTCCCCAAAGGTGGTTGCAATTTACAAAGACTGATTCATTTTTTCCACATTGAAGTCCTTAAATAACACACAGCAGTTCATCATTTGCTATTTTCTCTCTTTTTGCTGAAATAAGTATCTGCTGATTTGGCTCAATTTTGAAGCAAACATTATACAATGAAAATATATTACAAGAAGATTATTTCCCATCTCAAAACCTCAACCACAGCCAACCAGTCTGAAAGCTAAACCACACAAAAAATTGTATATTCAACTGCAATAAACCACTTAATAAATCTAAATTGTAACTAAAGCATTGATTGACTCTTGAGATAACCCATTTTGAGATGTTCAGAAGAGTCCGAGTCAAAGAACGACTGTTTTGAGCTCTTTACAAACTCTCAAGAATGCAACACATTGCATACACTGAAAAGTAGTAGCAGTTGCACCTTTGTTGAGAGTTTGGTGATTCTTCACAGGTCCTTTGTTCTTGAGCATTCATGTCTTTCACTGTTGCACACTGGAACATCTTGCAGTCACACAGACTCTGTCTACTAATGCAAGAGAGGTTTCCCCACTTTTAGCTTCAACTCCTACCAGGTACCTGTTGCAGCTCTGAAAATGTTCCCCTCAGGGAACACTTTAAGGCAATTGCTGCAATAAGCTCTCTATTTCATCAGCTGCTAAAAGGTTTCCACTCTGCCCTTTGCAGCATATTTACCTCTATGGAAAGGGCCCACTAGGGTTAGTGTTAAGTGCAGATTTGTCTCTGGACTCCCGAACTGAGAGAGTGGCACATGGGTCCATGCAGACCTTTGGGAATTCCCTTTCCAAAGCCTGCTGGCAAACTAGTGGTAGCCCTACAAGTGGGATTTCAGACAAATCTGTTAGTTCTGCCAGTGTGCAAATGAGTACTCAGGTGTCAGATGAGTGCTGGGAATAATCTGACCTGCTCTGGGTACCAAGCAGCTTGTCCACTGTACAGCATAAGTCTGGTGGGGAAACAGATGAGGCACCCACTGCAGTCTGAGGCAGTAAGTTAGACCATCAACTCAGATCTATTCCATGTTCCATGACCCCTAAAAACTAGCGGTCATGCTTAGCTGCAGCAGTTTGGTTTCTGCTAGGAGGTAGGGATTAATTACTGAATAAATTAGGACTCTGTTTTGACACAGTGCCAAGAATGATGGGTCCTGTCTCTGGCTTCAGTATAGTGTTCTTGTCCTGCTTGGATGCTACTTTCGGCACTGAAGCTGCTTTCAGTGCCTGGTAATTTGTCTAGAGCAAAAGATGCTCCAAAATGTACAAGGGCTTAAAATGATATTCAGCTGACCCTTGAAGGACTCCAAGGCAGGAAAAGCGAATTGTTCTCCCTCTTTCAGAACTTGCGCTCCCCCAGGTCTGAGAATTACGCCCTTTTTGTTTATTGAGGGAAAAAGTTGGGGGATTTTATCCAGAGAGAGCTTACCTACTTCACAGATGCCTAGAACTGTTGATATTTTGTCGTTCATCATTGGTGGAAGTATCAGAAAAAGGTTAAAGAGGGAACTGGCAATCAGAAGGATACCACAAAGCACTAGAAACAGTATTTATTAGTTTCCAGCAGCTCATTTTCTTCAGAAGAGTGAAAATCCTCTGTAATTACTAACTACAAATGTTTACGTTATCCAGGGAATTACAAATTCCCTTTCATTGTTCAGAGCAGCTCAGATACTTGAGGTAGAGGAAGGAAAACAGAAGGAATATGATCAGTCCCTACAGCCAGTTCTCACTCTTTCATCCTAAGGGGAAACAAGCTGTTGTGAGCACAGAGGCAGTACAAGGACAGTTTAGGTAAAAGCTAAAAACTTCCACAAAGGTGAAAATAAGCCAGTGTGTTGTGGTACCAAGTTCATTTGAAAATATATGAGATAGTACCACAGGTTTCCAAGGAACAGTTTATAATTCAGCTACGAAAAACTAAGTGTTTTGGTCCATAGAATATGTATACAGGCTTACCAGGAAAATTATAGGTTTGCAGTGAATTTACTTTCCTTAAAAATCTCCTTTGCACACACAATTAAGTCATACCGCTGCCATTTGCTTTCTTCCCCTTGTAACCTTCTTGGCAGACAAAATCCCTGCTATGAACTGACATACCTCACATGCCTTAGCAAACCAAAAAATCATGCAACCACTGAAGTGTTCTGCTTCAGGAAGGTGTTCTGCACTTGCAGAAGTGTATCATACTTTATTTACACATGACAAAACAGCAAACTGCAGCACCTCTGAGCTGAGTCTTGGAGAAAGCTAGGAGTTAACATCAGTCACCAAAAGCAGGCTATAAGGGTAGTTATGCCTGCTACTAGTACAGGCAATTTTATTAGAATATTCATTAACCACAGTGTTTATCAGGGAACTTGTATCTACTTAACTCACGGCACCCTGGAAAAGATTTCCTGAGGAGAATTAAAACCTGAAATCCTGGTGGAATTAACATCAGCAAATCCCAGCCCCCTAGGTCTAAAGATGGGTGTGATGATTCATAGATGTCCTTTAAATAGTCTTTAGTGTTTCAGACTGCCAGTTCCACGTACCACCAAAAATGGCTAGTACAGCCTTTGTCAAAGTAAACAAAAGCAAAGTGAATTAGGAGAGTGGTTGGGCCAGGTAGTAAAGCATTTGTCCTTACACCTTTGTTTTGCTTCTGAAATGGCTTCGCTTTCTCCTGGCCTTCCAGTCATTGCAGAGGTCATTGGGGCAAGTTTTAGTGTGTTTCCTTTATTCCTGTAGGGCTCTTTTCACACACCCGTATATATATATGTGTGTGTGTGTATATATATAATTTATACAAAGAAAGGAATGGTGTGAGAAAATTCCAGACAGTAGCAGAAAAAAAGCGTGACAAAGATTTTTAGAGGAAGCAGGAATAAATGAAGATGCCACTCTAGGAATATAGTAAAAGCCTGATGGACAGGCCTTCTGGTCTAGGGAAACAGGAAACCACATCCAGGATACATATGCATTTTTTTCATTTAAAAAATCATGTGCTAATCATATTTTTTCACTGATGGCAACTACTGGTATGGGGTAGGGTCGGCAGTTTGTAGCATAAGTTAAGTAAGAGGAGGCTGCTCCTAGAGGCAGATAAATTGACAGAAAGTCATTTCCAATTTCTAATGCCACAAAATGACCAGGTAAGCAGGACATCCTCAACAGTCCTCCTCTGAACACAAATTTGGTTAAAGCAAATTCATGGGGTTATGGAGATACTAACATAGTATTCTTGAATCACAGTTCTAGAGAGAAAGTTGACAAAATGGGAATTATTAGGTCTTGTGGGGTTTTCTCCCCCAAAGCAGATGTGATAGAGCCCTAAAAAGTAGCACTGCTCCTACAAGTAGCACTACAAGTACAAAATGCCATCTTAACTTCTAAGTAATTAATGATATTCACAGTGCTATGAAGGAATAACATTTGAAACAAACATTCGAAACTAAAGAACCTTCCATGAAATATATAGGATACATGCATGTGCAAGGAAGTATAAATCCTGATATGCTGGCTTTTTATATACTTTGGGTTTAGTACTTTCACAGGTACTACAGTTACTAGACTAGAAAGCAAATATAACACATAAATAATTCATCAAACAGAATTGTAAGATAGTTCCTAAAAAAATTATGTCCAAGTTGCACATTTTATATTTGCCAAAATCCTTGGTCAGCACACAAAAAATGAATTCCCCAAAAGACAGTGTCCATTAGGTTTAGTCAGGGAGATGCTCCCTGGATCATACACTGCCTAGTACCTATACTGCCTGTCCTCTGCACTTGAAAAGTAAGCAATGAAAATAATTTGATCTTCAATATCTTCCTGTATTCCTTGCACCAGGCTGCCAGAATTCATTGTACTGTGAGGACTCATTAATGTATAATATATGTATATATAGTACACGTATAGTTCATGTACTGTAACACATGAACAGCATTTTTTGCAAGATGTGGCAGGCTGCCAACATGGGCAGGGGCTGGGACACATGGCATACATGGAGAAGCTAAAGGTGGGTTTGTTCAGCCTGGAGAAGAGTGGACTGAGGGGGAACCTTATTGCTCCCTACCTCATGGGTGATCATAGGGAAGACAGTCAAACTCTCCTTGGAGACGCACAGTGGAAGTATGCGAAGCAACGGACACAAGTCACAGGAAGGACAATTCTATGAGGGGAAACAAAGCCCCCCAATGAGCAAAGTTGTACCCAGAGCAGGTTGTCCGGAGAGGTGGACTCTGTCCTTGGAGGCATCTAAAACTCCTCTGGATATGGCTCCAGGCAACATGATCTAACTGCAAAGAGTCTCTTTAAGCATGCATTTGGACCACATGACCTCAGAAGTCATATTCTGCAATGCCATGATAACTGTGTAACCTAGAGAGGTACAGAGATATTTGCATAAAAGCAGCAATTTTAGAGGAGGCCACCACTGCAGGAATATATGAGGAAGTGACTTGAGTTTTAAAGACACTGAAAAATACCCTTGCTTACATCTCTTAAAGTATTTAAGAAAAACAAAAGGGACTCTGAAATTCTGACTTAGAAACAAGTCAGATTTCTGAAGAATACATGAAGAAAATAGTTCAAACACTGACAATCTCTGATTTTTCTGGAACATAAAGTACAAGCAGAATTCCCAGCTGGTTAAGGTAGCAAACATGGGGGTGGAGAGAAACACTAATTATACATTAGCTCAGTTAAACTAATTCATGTGGGACTGCATCACATGAAGCCATGAAATAAATGTTGGTATGTGAAATGATGGTATAACTAGTAAATATGTAATCATTGTAAACCATCTCTGTGATAGGTAACCTGGATTTGTAAATGCTACAGTAAAAATGAGACTTTAAAGAGATGAGACCTGTCCAACCTGCATATAGCCTAGGATTTGTTTTCAACAGCAATCAAAATGACAGTAAAATCAGCAGAAAGAGTG
>NW_009940664.1:37234-107306 GCF_000696875.1 Nestor notabilis
CAAACAGAAAGCAGCCCCCAAGAGCTTCCTGGAAAAATGAAGTAACAAAAATTCTGGGGGACAAAACATAGTTTAATTATACAGAAAGACAAAATAAATCAATAGAATTTAGGTGTTTGATTATACCAAAACAGAAATAACTTGGATGTTAAAATAAGAGATAAAGAGACTCTACTCCAAATCTTTACCTGGTGTCAATTCTACAGCTCTAGCAAAGTCGGGGTAGATCATGGCTAGGGATCCAAAATGGAAGATTTTTTTTGGAAGAAAGTAAGGTACAGTCCATATCCTTCTTTTCACATCGAATAGTATTTTGGTCTTCAGACAGTTCTCATAATTCCAACAAATTACTTGCAAAACAAAGTAACATCCAGGTTGCTGAAACATGGGTTAGCAGAAATCCGCAAAAGTGAGCGAAGCTGCTAGAGGAATGTCAGCTTTTGTGCCCGTAAACAAAGCTGCTGCTCCTCCATATCCCCAAGGTCTAAAAAATATACTGTGTATTATTCAAAAGCTGTTAACACATTACTTTCACCTGGGAAGACAAACACATGTTTCTGCATTTTTGATAAATGCCCTATTTTAGTAAATTAAATCAGAGTGTATTGTCATAAACAGGTACTTTTAGGATAGGTGAGATGCATTACTATGAAAAAGTGCTTGTGTACATTGCCTATGTGATTATGCCTAATTTATAGATCTTGCCATCTGAGAGTGGTTTTAGTCATTTATTTCAAAGTGTGTTTACATAAAACACAAGTGATCCTATCAGGATCTGTAAGTTAGCACTGAAGATATCAGCCAGTCTTGGCATTCACAGTGCACAATTGTTCCTCTGTGACACTGCATAAAGAGCAGACCTGTAGTTTTTGTGAGCCTCTCACAGGGTTTTTGTGATGATCTTCTGAATCTGATCACAGATGCCATGTTTGGTTGTATAATTTATGGTTTAGCTACAATGACTTTTAGAAAGACTTCACATCCTGATTTTGAAACTTTGGGTAACGGAGAAAGATGACTTCTTTATTAAGTGGTCTAAAAGTCAATTATTTTCATCTTAAGAAAAATAAGTCTCTATCTAAATAGGAAAAGAACTTCAGCCCTAGAAGTCATTCTATTGCTCTTGCCTTCCTTTTCCACTGCTTTATTTTGTTTGATTAGCCCATACTGAACCAACATGTTGCCAGCAGGCAAAACTCATCCCAAGTTATTCTTCTACTGCACCCACAATGACTTTTTTCCCCAAGAATACAGCTCTTGTGCGGGTCCTTGTGCAAGACCAGTACAAACCACTCTGCCTACTCATCCAAAGGCAAGGCGGAGGGCAGATTTTTGCCCACATAGGACTTACAGTATCTGGTGTGTCTCTGAGGTGAGGAAAAGAATCTCAAGTCACCTGCCTCCACCCTTCTGACCAAAGGCACAGAGGTGTGTGACAATCGGAGTGATACACCATTGCACCATCAGTGCCCACAGGGATTTGGAGAGGACCATTCCGGCATCAAGAGTTATCATAGTGTCCAACCATGTTGTGGGGGCAGGGAATGGAACATGCACTGTACACAAGCATCCTGCTCTCTCTTTCATACGAGGCAGTGCACATGTGAGAGCGGGAGAAGAGGAGGAAGGTGTGCTTCCTCCACGGGGCCATCCCCAGCTGTGCCATGTGGCTGGTGCTGCTGCTACCATGTCAGTCAGAAGCGAGGACACAGACTCACAACTGGACTGCCACATTTACACCACAGCCTTTCCGGGAAGGGACTATTCCCTTAGCACAACTGCACAGGGCCTGTTACAGTGCCTTGTTATTACAGATAGCAACTATTGCACAGTGTAACCCAAAAAGAAGAAGTGCAGGTGCAAGTCGAATAAATACTACATTTCTTCTCATGGCTTGTTGCAATTGAAATTCCTACTTAAGTGTTTTTTCTGCCAATTTCTAATGTATTTGTTTAGGGAAGAACATTTAGATGGCTTAGATGGGTGGGAATCCCCTCACTCTTAGCACAATGATTTACTTTCCTAGCTAGATCTTTTTCCCTCTATTACTAAGGTAAATGCCAAACAGCAGTCTTGGCCTGCACACAGCAGATAATGCATGTTGACTCCACTTCTAGCAAATTCAGGATGTATCTTTGGTAAGACCATTAGGAAAGATCATTTTCTGAATATTAATTTTCTGAGAGGGACTGGATTCTTTCTGCTGATTTCAGCAGCCTTTGTTCTCAACCACCAACCACCACTACTATCATCTAGTAAACAAGACATCCCGAAGCAAGGGTTTGACCAGTTCTAACATAATGCTAGTAATACCCAATTGACT
Organism: Nestor notabilis; assembly: GCF_000696875.1. NCBI lineage: Eukaryota > Metazoa > Chordata > Aves > Psittaciformes > Psittacidae > Nestor > Nestor notabilis. The sequence continues at coordinate 39,558 of NW_009940664.1, forward strand.
AAGAGAACCTCAGGGAGACACCGGAGATGACAAAGCATTTTAAATGTTAGTAAATTAGGACCTTAGAATGGCTGCTGCCAATGAAGAAAACTGGCATGTCTAAATAGCTGCAGAAGAAATGGTGGGCAGAAGAGTGAGCTTCACAAGTGATAATTAACTTAGTGAACTGTATCATGAACAGCACTGTAATTTTGTAATAGATCTGAAGTGGAGAAAAAGGTAACATGTAAAATTTTCTTAATGAGCAATTAAACACAGAGTTTCCAAAGCAAGAACTGAATCGACAAGGACGAAGTCTCACTGAGCCAAATCTTACTGACACCTTGCTATCTCCTAAATTGAGGTGACAAGCTGTCTGCCCCAGGGAGAACAGTGAGCCATGAGCTGAAACGGGGGAGATGTGCTCAGATACGAATACAGCCACCATGTTCTAATTTCTCCTGCTGAGTATCTCAGCTGTACACCCCTTGGATTTGCACAGGCTGCCCTAATTCACAGCCTGATCAAATGCTAAATTCAATGCTTCTTTTGCCTTTTATTTTCAAGAGTTTATAGTAGCTTATAAGGTTATGGTAAGTTATTTACTTACTTAAGATGTACTTAGGTGGTTTGCAACATAGATACAAGCTTTGAAGATTTTTTTCAAAGCACTTACACACGTAATTGCCATCTTTGCCAGTAAGCAAGAAGCATTTCAGTATCTTGAGACCTATACATTTCTTTAAAAATCTCGACTATGTGTTTGCTGCGTTCATTTAACACCACTCATGGTGAGCTGTGTTTGAGGAATTAAGCTTCAAATGGGCTATTTGGTAGCTCCAACAATACTAGGGAACTGGATGTAATACTGAAAGAGGGATACTAATGAACCTCCTGGTGATGATCTTTTAAGCCAGCTAGTCAGTTAGTCTCATTTGAAGTTGTTGCATATATTCAGTAACCTTTCAAAAAATAATACAAACAGGATTTGTTTGGAAATAAAGACATATACTCAGCACAACAGTCTTAATCCTGCAAACCTTCCTGCAGCCTACCACATGACCCCAGAGCAACTGTGAATACAAACCCCATCCAGGCATAAGTGAAGACTGAATCCTTTTCATAGAGTAAGTCCCCGGGGACTGACACTGCAAATGATTGTCTCCTAATACAAGGAAAAGTCTGGAAAACCAAATTGGCAGTGAAATAGTTCAGGGAATCAGGCCCATTAGTTACTCAAACCCCATAAAGACTGAGCAGAATGAAAGAATGAATAAGTTTATATCAAAATCTGGGTTTGACCACAGTTGTTTACAAAAGCAAACTTTTAAAATCAAATATTGAAGTACTTCATGTTTTCTTAATGCCATACAAAAAGGATTTATGATTTTGATTTCTATTTCAAATGCTTAAGAACACTCATTATGAAAAGCAATATAGCTCAGCAGGATCCTCACACAATATGTTGATTACAATTCTATGGTATTTATTTAAGACTGAGAGAAATGTCCCTGGCATAATGCCAGTATCTTTCACTACTGTCTACAGTCAACTCAGAGTCTGCATAACTGCAGAGGTTAAAAAAGCTAAATTTGAGTACATTTACTTGCTGCTTTAATTATTGAGGAGAAAATGGTTGGTCAGTAGCTGCTGATAATATTCCCACTGTTAAAGGCCTTTTTATCTCCCAGGGTAATGAAAGGCTTTACTTTTTATATAAATAATTATCTCTATATAATGCTAGGAGTTTTACACATGCCAAATTTTGTGTTAATTTTAATTAAAAAACACGTTATTATAATACCAATACAGAGTGACTATGCAAAGATGATAAATTACAAATATTGATAATTAAACGCTACATGTGAAGGTACTTAGAAGTATTCATCTCTATAATTAACAATAATCTGAAATAAAAGAGGCATATGAAAACCTAGACCTATTACTGTATTGTCTTCCTATAAGCTCCTGATTTCTCTTATTAAATTATTCATACAAAAGCTTATAATTAAATACTACAGTAATTAATTTTTTTAACACATGAGATCAGTGAATTAAGGGCTTTACTTTTGGTATCGTCTTACATTCTTTTTGTTCTGACTGATACAATACATGGCTTGTGGCATGTAACTGGAATTTTTCACCATTATGATTTACAGTTCTCTCTTCTATTGGTAATCTGGTAATTGAATAGTTTGTGCATGGCTAAGCTGTTGTGGCAGTTCATCACCTCATTTTTTTTAATTTCTTTTTAATCATCTCTGATGTGCAAAGATTTGTGGGGTTTTGCAGGGAATGTTAAATTACTGCAAATCTGGTTTTGAATAGGAAGTCTCCTCTGAAAATAATTTTACTTTTAATATTCATAAAATAATCTCTGAGTTTACTTGAGTGAGATCTAAGAGATATTCCAGAATGTCATGCTAGAGGTTAAAGTGTAATGAATTTTAGTAGATTGATGTTAATCTGATTTTCATAATGTTCAGTCCCAAGTCATACCAGTTAATAAGAGCAAACAAGCTTTTGCTTCTCTAAAAAAAAAATCAATGTCATGCAGATGTGCATTTTTAAATGAACATCCATAAATATCACATAAAAGCTCTAGAATAAAAAAGTGACTTGATAAATTGAACTAATTATTTTAGCTAATGTGCAGCATGGACTTGTCTTGATGCTAATAGCAGAAAAAAGGGTTTAGCAACAAACAGCACCAGGACTTTCATTATTTATTTTTGACAACACCATTGTTAATAGCTACAGTGTTACAAGTGGAGTGAGTGAATGTGTGCATATGCATCTGTGTAGCAATGTGCAATGATAAAGATGTAATAATTCTGTATGTGCTCACATACACAACGTAAATTTCACTATCTTTGTTTGAAAGGCAGTATGGCTCCAAGCATATTTGCTGTTGAAGCCGTGTAAACCCTTTCCCTTTCTTCAATTCTCACACTTTCTCTAGGGTGAAGGACATGAGGTCATGTATACTGCTGATAGGAAAAAACCTTGCTTAATGAAAATAAGCTGAGCTAAAGATTCTAGAAGAAGGATACCTCAACACTGGAGTGATATGTATTTGCTTCCTGTGCATTTCTGCACCAAGCAGATGAAACACTGGTGCCAGCAACTGGAGTGTAGATAAGGAACAGATCAAGAGCTTTTCGTGTGGAAAGACTGCATTAGCCCAGGGAACAATAATCTCCAGACACTGCTGAGCCAGAGTGTCAAGAGGAAATACAATCTAAACAAGTGAGAGCAGGTATATATTACCCACTGACGTACTGCCATGCTTCTCATTTCTTATCCTGTAAAGAGAACCATCTATTTGTTGGAGGCCAAAACAATGTTCCTGATGCAGAAGAGAATGTGACATATCCCAATCCCCAGGAAAATATGGCTTATGTTTATAGAGCACTCTTCACAAAAATTAGTAAGTACACATACAAAGTCTGTCACTACCAATTTTGTTTTCTTCCCTGAAAATAATAAAAAATAAAACCAAAGCCCAAATGTTTCTCTGCAGTGGTTTCAAATTAATGTTTCACACAAGAGTATCAATCTTTCCAATTTCTAAGTCCTATTACATGACCACATAAAGGGTGACTGCAGACGCCCTTTATTCAGCATTACAGTTTATAATCATTATGGAGTTTTCTCTTTAATAATTAGGCTGCACTTCTAAGCAGCCATCTCCACGACCCAGCCCACACTGTTACAGAGATCCCTCCATCAGGAGCTAGCAACCTGCGGGGAGCGAAACCAGGAAATGGGTCAGGCTGGCTCAGCACTGTTAGCTAGGTGAATTTCCCTAAGTTTTCCCATGGCAGTTCAGATCACTTTTGTTTTTTTTCATGCTGAGATTAATTTATATTTATATATAAATATGCTCATGAGTTAATGGGAGCTCTCTTACAGGAAAACCCCATGAGTAGACGTACCCAAAGGAGGGGCTGCTCCCCAAAAAAGCAGCCAGGGCCACCATGCTCACCACAGTCTGAGCAGAAATACATACTTGGAAGCCAGATGGATCTGTGAAGCTTGGTGTCAGAACAGACTAAGCTTTGAAAAGAATCCAAGACAACATTTATGACACAATTTTATTGGGGTTTTAGAGATAACCTCTTACGGATATCGCTGCAGAAAATGGGTGATTGTGCCTCAGTGCTCTCTTTTCATTATGTTCAGTTTAATAACACTATTGCTAGCTGATCTTGTGAGGAATTTTAAGAAAATAGCTGTTATAAAAATAACAAAGAGACAAAGGGCATTGGTCTGGAAATTTCAGACATCAACAGGCCTACTTGCATGCATAAGTATAGGGCACCACAGAAAATTTTTAGTTAATATTTAAACTATCAGCAATGTATTACCTTAAAACAAGAGTCTATGTTACTGAATATAATTTATCTTAAGAAATAAATTTGTTTGTTTGATCTCTATTTTATCCTGTAATGACCCCTTTGAGACGATCTTCTTTCAGCACCATCTGCTACCAGAAAAAGCAAATAAATACATGTATACTTTTTCAAATCTTCATATGCAGTTAATACTTCTCCTTGGTACAGTAACATAATCCACAGATAGGACTGGTCATGTTCAGAAAGAAGAAAACCCAAATATTACATATTTGAATATTGGCTGTTAGTAAATAAACAGCTACTTACTGATATTTATGCAATATTTAAATTAACTAATGGAACTATACACTATTCTACAATATTCAGGAAACTATATCCAACCTTCTAAGAATAAAAACGCTCCTAGTCTCCTAAAACTTAAAATATCATGTAAATAATGTTTGCCTGTACAGTAACCTACCAATTTTGCCACCTTTACAATTACTGGTTTAACAGCATGGAAATGACTGACTTCCCAGTGGGAGGTATTATTCAGCAGAAGCAAAGATAGAACAGGACCCTTGCAACACGCTTAACTAGAAGTTGATCTGGTTCCCACTGAACGGCTTCACAAGCTGCCAGGGAAGCAGGACCACCTATTTGGCTTTATGAGCACCTTTCAAAGATGTCGGCAGAACCTAGTAATTCCTTTCAGATATACCCACCTTTTGTAAATCAGCTTATTGTTCCACTGTGTATCACAGCTACCTCATACACCATGGAAATTACAGAGCTTCTCTACTGGAATCAAATACAATTAAGAACAAAAGCTGTTTTCAAAGTGACATGTTTAAAAAATAACACTTTCAGTGTAATGAATAGAGCTGTGAATTAACATCATTATTTTCCTCCTCAGACCAAATTATAGCCTGAGATAGCTACATGCTGTTTCCAGTGTATTCCATGAAGTGTATTTACAACTGTGTGTGAACTACTTAGAGTTTTAGCAGAGCAGCCGTGTCTTGTGCCCTTCACTATGTCAGAGCCTGATCTTATACCTAAATTCCAAGAGACAGTTTCTCATTAATGATCTTAAGGTCCTTTCCAACTCTAACTATTCTATATCCCTGCTCATGGCAGGGGGGGTGGAACTAGATGATCTTAAGGTCCTTTCCAACCCTAACTATTCTATGATTCTATGATTCTATGATTATTGTATCTTTCCAAGACATTTAGTAGAAGACTGGCAGTAAAGCTACCACCTCAGTTTTTCTCTTTGTCTGCTAATCCATGTATTCCAAATTTAACAGGGGAAGGGGAAAAAATAAAATACCCTGAAGCCTTGGAAAACAGTCAGCCAAAGCAGAAAAGGGGAAATCGTGTTTAAAAGGAAAAAGGCTTAAAACCACCATGTCTTATTTTATTCCTTTCTTACTTACCTCAAGACTCATCCTCAGGATTACGTGTTGCCTAGACAGACTGCGGAAGAGTTCCTGTCATACAGCCCTATTTACTCATTTAAAATGTGGAAAACACAAGTTCTTTTTCTTTGCTGTTATAACACAGTATATCCAAATGTTAGTATCTCATGACTGTGGGGCACATTGCATCCATGAACACAGAAGCACTATGTGCAGGAAGGAAGAAATTATCCACTGGGAAATCTGATGGCACAATGCTGTGTTACAGCTCTATGGAGCCCATCTGAACTGGCACTCCTGGAGCTGGCAGCCCCACTCCCAGCTACTCAGCTGTCTGAGTCTGACCCCAAGTCTGACCAACAAAAATAAGCTGTGATTCTGCAGGGTGGCGTTCTGCTGCACAACTGCAACTTCCCATCAAATGGGAGAGGCCAAACACAGACAGGGCGAGCAGGACCACTGCTTTCAGAGGCAGCCACTGTTAGTTGAAGCTACACATGAACCCCATTGTGGGTTATAAGAGCTACGAGAGTATGACACAGTGGCAGTACCCAAAGCTGGTGGCAGGTCTAAGTCTCCAGTCTCATGACCAAGGTGCTCAGAGTAAAAACTACATGTGTAGCTGTGAGAGAGTGAGAGGACCAGACTAAGTCAGCTACATTTTAGGTAGCTACGTCATTTGCTAAGTGGGGATGTGCTTAATGCTTCCCTGAGCTCCAACCTTAATGAACTTGAATGAAGAAACACTATGATGGGAAAGGAAGCTGAGGGGGAAATATACAGAAAGAACTTATGATGGTGGGGGAACCAAATAAAGCTTTTCTATCCCTGATCTTTCTCCACAGGGGAAGGGAGGAAACAAACAATCCACATTTCCTAATTGCCAGTCATTGACTTGGCTGTGGCATTTATCACCACGAATTCTTTTTTTGACCCCACAGCACAAGAATATCACCAGATAATCAGCCTGCAGAAGTCTGTTCCCCCCTTCATGGACCAGAGCACACACCATGCCATGCCTTTGCCCCTCTGCGACAGCTCAGTGAGGTGCTGTGGCACAAGTGTGGGACCTTCCTTCCTTTCTGCCATTCTGAGACACTGGCACAGACTGCCCAGAGAAGCTGTGGCTGCCCCATCCCTGGCAGTGTTCAAGGCCAGGCTGGATGGGGCTTTGAGCAACTTGCTCTAGTGGGAGGTGTCCCTGCCCAGCTGGGTTGGCACTGGATGATCTCTAAGGTCCCTTCCAACCCAGACCATTCTGTGATTCTGTGATTCACTTTCAGTCCACTTGCAACGTTCTGCTGGGACAGCTGTTGTACCTGGACCTTTTGTAGCAGAAAATGCAGGGTGGGACTGACAGAAATATGATTTCCTCTGGTTTTTTACTCTCCCTTTCCCCAAATGCCTGCACGCACACCAAAGACAGTTTAACCCATTATTGTTCAGAGAATTAGTGTATCCACTACATTTTGCTGCTTTAATTATCTGCTGTTTTCTTCTGGCTCTGATTCTCCTCCTCACCGGATCAAATATATTGTCATGTACCATTTGAAATTGCTGGAACACAAAACATGAGCATACATTTCACAAAATTATATATTTACACTGTATGTCCCAGCTTTTTAGCATGAGTGACAATGATATACTTTAGTTACAATCAAGAACATCAACAGATTGTATTACAATCTGTCACACATTCTCGGGAGGGAGAAATTGGCAACTTGCTACACTGAAGAACAGTAATCAAGCATCTGGAATATTACAGTACAAGTAGATTTTATATGATCTGACTAGTTGAAGCAATTTATAATAATGACTTTTTTAAAATGAGCTTGCCAACAAGAGGTCTCTGTAACAAGCTTATGTTCATAGTGACACCAGAATATTTAATGCATGTGTCTCTGATCAATAGTATCTCTCATATATTTTACTAATGATACTGTTCTAAATTATTTGCACACAAAATAGGTGCATCTTAAAGGAAAAAGAAAATAATCTTTGTGCTAATCAAAAGTAATACTCAAGTCTAACGCTCAGGAAGAACTTTAAGATGCTCAGTAAGCAAAACATTTGTGTCATTTTCTGCACCATTGGCAAGTAAAACATAGTAACTGCTTTCTCTCACATGAGGAAAATGATATATTGAACAATCTGACAAAAACAAAAAGGCTGTCAAAAAATAATCCAAAGGGGGGAGAAAAATGTCCTCTGGCCTCTTTCTGAGCTTGGGCCATTACAACAGTTCCTTTTGTTCAAAGAAAACCAATAAGAAAAGAATCAAAGAAACAACAGACATACACACACATACACAGTACCAGATTACAGGCCTTCAGTGTATGTTAGGGTCAAGAAAAACACATCTACAAGGAAACCTCCATCTGACTGATGGCTCTACCCCATTCACAGCTTGCTGTTGTAGAAGACCTAGGAGAGCAGATGTTCCTCTGACCAAGAGCCAGGATTACATTCAGTACTTCCCCTCTTACTGTTATATCCTTCCCTTCCACACTCATCTCACAGCATATATTCACTCAAAAAAAATCGTTAGATCAGTCTCATCAAGAGGAACGCTTCTGAATTCCAATCTTGCGTTTCTTGGAGTTGTCTTGCTGCTGATGAGGGGCTGCTAGAGCTAAATGCAGTTTTTAAGAAGCACCACAGTTTTCAGGGGAAGCCACCGCTGTCTCTCTTGAGTTTGGCCTAGCTCAACCTCATTACTTAGTTAAGCTTCATTAGAGCCACTCATATTGGCAGATGATCCCAAAGAGGCAAAAGAAATCCTGAAAGTCTTATGAATTAACTGGCTGAAGTTGGGAAGAATTCAGTCATGACCCTGAGTGTAAGAGAAGAACAACAGAGCCTCAAAAATCCTGGTGTGATGTTGTGGAATGAAGACACACAAGCTCTGTTGTCTTCACATACAAAGGCCTTAAGAGCAGAGAAAGAGCTTTCCAGAGCAATTGAAATTATCCAGAGTAGAGACTCCTGTAAGAAAACTGTTAAAATCAGCTCTTAGGACTTGTTTTGAACAAGGATAACATCCTCAAGCTAGAAAAGTAGCAACCCTTGGACCTTTCAGTTTACAATTAGGTTTGCATGTTAAGGTTGGCAGAGAGCCTCACTAAGCTGCAGGTGCCTTCCTTATGAAGGAAACCTCCTAATGTTTGTTAGTTTTATCTGCTGTTCTGTTTAAAAATGTGATACAGACAATTTAGACTCAAAGCACTGATCACTTACACTAACTTGAGTCACTGCCTGAAGACTACCTTTGGGGTTCTTTGTGGAAGAAACACAAAAAGGCTTTCCTTTTTCTCCTTCCCTCATCTGCGTGGGGAGACACAGAACAGCTATGCTGATGCAGAAAAGAGGGTCTCTCATTTGGGGAGAGCAAACTGTGCCTAAGGGCTTGAAAGTGACTGGGTATGACTTCCAGTATGAAAAGTGTGGGTGATTTGGCAAATGCCAAAGGAAGTAATGAGAGGGATCAAGCAGTGCCTAGGGCATCAGCGTCTGATGTAAGTACTACAGAGGAGGTTGGCCCCAGGAAGAGGAACAAGGCACTGAAGTCCTGGCAGGGAGCGATTGCTTTAACATCAAGACCAAGTACTGCAGTAGCTCAGTTCTTTGTTTTTACAGTCTGGAAGGCTCTACAGGGGTCATTCCTCTCTGCTCCCTTGCCAAGGAGGAAGTCCAGCACATACGACGTCTGACAGATGTTTCTCCCTCGCTGTTAGGGAACTGTAGAAGAGTGACTGTCAAGTCGGGATATCTGCTAGCCCCAACACATGCAAAAGAGCCTGACAGCTCCCTAAAAGAAAGAACTTTATAAAGGAAGCCTGAATAGCTACTTGAAGAGCAGAAAGTCATAGAATACATTAAGACACCACTTCTCTATGGAACAGCTTAAGCATGACTGATAGGACTGTGTCAATAACGATGTATACAGGCAAAGCTGCTGCTTACCTGCTGCTGTTCTGGTTTTGAAGTACAGGGAACCATAACCAGCCATTTGTATTTATTCAAAGGAGATTAAGAACAAGGACCACAAATACAGAACTGAAAGATCAATCAGGGGCCAAAAAACGGGGGAGAATCTTGGGCTAAAAGGCAAAAAAGCATTATGTACAGTTCTTTCAGTACTGAAAGCAGTGCTAGAAGAGTTAGGCCAGTACTTTTGTTTTGAGACTGGGAGCAGAAAGAAGATAGAAAGGCTGCTGAGATGTGCTGGAGCAGCATGAGGGTCTTCACATTTAAGAAGGAATAAGATATCTGCTCATCTCCTTTCCTCTGTGAGGAGGAGAAGAAGAAGAAAAGTAAAGACAGCTGGAGCTTGAAGAGTGTGACAAAAGGGAAAGGGAAAGAACCCTGATCCAACTCATCAGAAGATTTGGCTGTTAATGTTGTTTCCTATGGCTCTGAACAGATTCTAGTGAGCTGAAATGTTGACACTGATTTTGCAAAGCAATAGCTTCCTGATGGCCTTTTCTGAAGTCAGTAGAGATTGGAGGTCTAAAACCTACCAAGCCATTTTAAAATCCAAATCTGCACATTCGTGTGATTTTTATGGCATTTTCTTGTAGATGAAAATGAAAATGAGGGTTGTTTGGTTTGATTTAGAGGAGACATCACTGCTATTAATGAAATTCTGTTGCTCAGTGTACTGGTACAAATGTAAAATACTGTATCGTACCTCAAAATTTACATAAAAATTTGCTAAACCATTTCATTAAAGTTTAGAGAAAAAAAACAAAACACAATACATAAATTCATTTCATGGTTAGTTCCTTAATACTCTTTCAGTAAATGTCCTCTAAAATATTTTCTGTACCACATGAATTCTTCACAAAATACGATTTGACTGCAGCATAGTGTTTGTTATTAAATATTCACAAACGGAGAAGCTACTTCTTTAGTGTAGAGGTTGGTAAAGTGTGAATATGAAAGACTCAGCTCTATGAATATGTTTGTTGTATGAGTCTTATGGGAGGGACAGGAAAACCTGCTGAAGCAATTGACCATGGCATTCTATCTTTTGGTCATTTTATATCTTCTTTCATACAGCAATAAAGCCAAAAGCAGATTTGTTAACATCTATCAAACAATTTTTCAAAATTACTTTAGAAATGTGAGCTAAATGTTGGACATTGTAACAGTTTTTTCCATTGTGTGTGAAAGTATAATAAAACAGTAATAAAACCTCTTTATTTACTCAGCAGCTCAACAGTCCTGCTTACACAGGACATTTTCATCCTATTCCATTTTTAACAGTTGCAAACATAATGCTGATTTTGCAGCTGATATAGCAAAGGACAAGTCATGTTCAGCATCATGTCAGCTAGCTGAACTTGAACTCATTGAGAATACAGCTTCAGTTTGAGTGTACGATATGATTACTACCAGAACTCATCCTTTACACTGCCTGAAAAATCACACAAAGCTCTGTCAGCTACCTTGAGTACAGAAAATTACATTTAAGGAGGATAATATTTGCACTCTCTCAAGCTACATTTCTTTTACTCAAACAGGACTTCCTCCAGAAGATGACTCACTGTGTTTCAAAAATTAAGTTTTTTCTCATCTTTTCTAAAGAACGTTCAGGTGCAGCATGATAGCCTCACACAGCTCGCTGAGGTGTGAACTTAAAACTAATTCGTTCACTTTACTACATTAATTCTCTGTATTAACTGGGAATTAAAAAAAAAAAAAGAAAAATAAGGCTACTTTACTGCTCCTGTTCTATTTCATTGCTAATTCTCCCCTCTCCTCTGATCAATATTCCCACTGGCACAGTTGAATATGCCGCGAGGCTCCTGGGTTTAACACTTAGTGCTCTGCAAGTCCTCATGGCCTTTAGCATTTGCTCTGTCTTCATCTATTGCCCTAATACCTCATCCTGAGGAGTTTGAGCCAAAATCTGTACTTGGAGACAGTGGTGTAAACCTGAAGCCACTGTGCTGTGTGTGCTGGTTCACACTCTTCTTGTCCCAGCTGCTGGGCATCGTCCTCGCAGCAGACAGAGGCTGGAGCCCTGCGAGGCAGGAACCGGCAATGACTTGCAGGGACAATTGCCCAGCAGAAGTGCTCCCAGATAACTTCATTAGTATCCCTGTGAGTCACAGAAGAACTGCTTCAGGATGCCAGAACAGCAATGGATCCATTTAGCTGCTGTAATGCCTAAAACACTTAAATATCTAAATAATTTACCCTTGGTCTTTCTGAAACTAAGCTGCGGCTCCTCCCTAAGGATAAAAGAATACAGTGAGTATGTGGAGCAGTGAGTCCCAAACACTTTAATCAGACCGGTGCCTAAATACTTTTAAGGACATTCATATACACTTCCCATATTCTATACTGGATACACTATAGGGAGTAAGGTTGCCATGGCCAGGGGTTGCATTAGTGGTCTGCAGAGGATACTGCCAATCTATACTAAATCTTACCGGAAACATGATAAAAAAATTAAGCTTTCCAAGAAACAAAAGATATTCATTAATGAGAGCATTCTGCACTAATTATAGATACTAGAATACATGTAACATAGGTATCAAATAGTAATGGCTTTGTCCTTACTGTAAAAAGAGCCTTTAAAAACAGCAGTGTGGATATTTCAGTTATATATATTGAATCAGAAAATACCTCTTCATTTGAATCAGGAAAGAACTGACCTTGAAAAACCTGGGAAATTACATATAAAAAGCTCAGAAAACATCAAAATATTTCATCCTGGGGTTTTGAAATCTTAGAATTACTTTTCCTGAACTAAAAATAAGTTTTGAATATAATTATAATAAAACAAAAGGCTCAAAAAAATCCCACAGTCAAATAGAGGAGAAATATTTTAAGCTATTAAATAAAGCATTTCAAATTACTTGAGCTGACTACTTTCCTCATTTTTGGTTGCGAAGACTTAGTGAGATTTTGATATCGCATTCCTTTCTTGAATAGGACACATTTTAGGCTCCAGAAATTGCACAGAAAATAAAACTGTCAAAAAAGTCCTTCCTGTCCTAAATGAAAATTCATACTTTAGGAAAAACCCTTATAGCTCTATCACCTTGGCCTGGTGAAGGACTACCAAAATGCTCTGTGAAGCTCCATTGTACTGCAGTGTTCATAACAGTCCAGCTTTCCCTGACACTCATTGTTCTGCCTTCACCATGTAAAGCTCTCCAGTTCCTTTTTTTAAGGCTGCTTTTACAAAAGCAATTATAAAGAACACTATTTTTGAGCTTCGAGTATTCTTCAGACAATGAAGGTTACAATAACATTTTCTTTTTAACATGGATGCTGAGCAAAAGGCCTAACCTTGCTGCTTCACAGCTCTGGAAACAATTGATCTGCTAGTGCTTTCTGAAGGGATGAAGCTAGCTGAAGCGAATGCAGGATCACATGGCCTAGAGGTACAATCGACCACTGTCCATGTGAGTACTGCAGTGGTCCCCAGCCTTGTAATGCTTAACATATTTCTCTTGTGAACATGCTAATGAAGATGGGTAAGTAAGAATACAAAACTGAACCAGAAGATGCCAAACGACAGACTCAGAGATAAAAGTGCAGATGGACATTTAAGAAGGCCTCTAAGGGGAGGTTCCCAATATAGTTGATTTCAATGGAAATCAGGTGCCCAAAATTTATTATCTATCTGTTAGCAGCTAGATCCACAAAAGTATAATCATTATCTAAATACACAGCTCCTACATCTTTTTAAAGGGAATTAAGACTGTGTAGACTATGCTGAACTGCAGGTCAGGGGTGGACACTAGAACAAGACTAAGCAATTTGCGCAAGATCCATGCCCAAGTGCTACCTTGATCCCACAAATTCCACATGGGAGTTCCCAGCATCAGCTCACTCTCCTACAAGTTCTTTTCTAATAGAGAGCTCTGTGGCACATTGGGTTAAGCTAAATGATTTGAAAAGGTTCACAAGAACATGGTCCTAGAATATTACTGTATTTGGTATGTGATTGCCTGGCTGCCCTATGTGAAAGGAACACCCAAGAGTTGCAGCCCATAGCAGCATTTCAACAAGAGAAATCAGACTAAATCGACAGTAAGACCTAGGTGACTGACCTACATTGTACACCTGTGTGCCTGCTGCATGTAGGATAAACTGGCGTGGCTGATAGTACACAGATAATTTAACATCTTCTTTATTTAGTTTGAATTTCACTGACTCATACAGAAATCAGTCTTTTTTTCCTACAGAAAAAGAAAGGAGGTGATTTGTTTTTACTGATGCTATGTTCTGACCAACATGTAACTTCTCTATTTAACAAATTAAAGCAGTCTCATCTACAGGTAGACTCTGTAACAGTCCTGTATTCAAGTATTTTCCAAATCCATCAGTGCATATGTAAAACCAGACATTGTCTTGGATCCACAACTGTTGAGGATTACAGAGAATTAGATCTGATGATGCAGGTGACCATTTCCAGACTTACATTCCTGTGTGCTTCATGTTTGATCTCTACCTTCTCGCATCTTCTATTTTCATGGAAGAGATGACTCCTTATACAGTACTTGGCCCAACTGTAGGGCTAAAGTGCCCATCAATGAAGGATCTTCATTACAACTATTACAGCTGCTGCTTTTTTATCTTTTTTCGCTACAGCCCACAGAGACAGATCTCACAGCCATGGAAATTGAATCAGTAGCAGTTGATTCAGGACATTTGGATTTGATTCTCCAAAATGCTGAACAGACTATCCCTTCTCCAGCAATTTATATAAATACGTGCTTAACCTCAAACATGGTAATAATTCAGTCTTCAAAGAAAGCTTTACTTTGCCTATGAATATAAACCATGGTTTAAATTTACTTTAGTGAGAGCTGCATAGACTAGTGAGAGTAGTCCAGTAGCACGATAAAAGCCTGTAGCACTCTTTTAAGTACAGATCTATAAATCTTCTGGTGATCATGTCAAGCCAATCACTAATGTGGTGGTTTAATGGAAGAAGAAAAAAAATCACTCACTTAAACCAGTGAATCTCAGCCTTGGAGTTCAAGACCTACCTATACCCTGAACTCTGTTAAATTACATACTTTGTATTTTTCAGACTTTCTGCCATCTGGAAATGAAAAGGTAAAAAAAAAAAAAAAACCAAAAACCAAAAAAAACCAAAAACACAATTTTAAATAACATGTATATAAAGTAAATGTAACATGTCAAAGTGTGAGCCATATTTACTTGCTACATCTGTAGCTGTGCCACCTAATTCTTGGCAAAGTAGAAAACTACTGGTCAAAATGTATTTTAACAATTCATTTCATAATTTGAGAAGCATTTTATCTTGTAACATGTCTTCCCTGAGTAAAAATGGGAATTAATAGTCTGATGTCAAGTAGAGTATAGCTTGATAAGGTTTTTGTACAGCATGGACAAGAAAAAATCTGCTGATATTCCATGGAATCCTTTGGTGATGCAGCACTTCTCACAGGGTACACATAATCTCTTCCATCCATCAGATTTAAAAATAAATGGTAGCTGTACACAAAGAAAGCTTCCTCTGCATCTGAGAGAGAAAGCTCTGCCAGAGCATTTTTGACCATTTAACCCAAATTTGTATGGACTTCATGCTTAAAAGTCAGTTTGAAAATGTAGGAAATATGTTCAAGTGGTGATCAAAACCAAGTATAAGATGTACATGCATGGTTAGAGTAAATGGTATCAGTGGCATGCAGGATGTTTTGTTTGGTGTGTTCCCAAAGATTTGTATCACCGTGTTAAGTTTCTAGTATAAGCTGTATTACTGGCTTCCTTAAAGATGGAAATTGTGTGCTACCTATAAAGTATCTTTGCAAATAATTCACACGTCATCCTCAAGAGACCTACTTTTGACAGAAATGTGGAATTTGTAACTGTAAGTTTCATGTTCAGCTCAATTATAACATAAAATATCTAAGGGAAAAATAAGTGTAAGCATATGTCATAAAAACTGAGATGCTTTTAAAGGGGAAAGTCCTCTGCATAAATTTATGTAACCCTTGAGAATAAAGCAATCTACCCTTTCTAAGTGAAATGACAGCAATAACTTCATAGCTCCAGAAATCTCCACTTGTGAATGATTTTTGGTGAAAAAAAGACATCACATTTTACAGACACTCAAAAATTTGGTATTAAATGTACCATAAAATGTAACTGAAAAAATATCTAATGTATGTAACACATATATTTATTCATTTTTTTTAATCATAAGCAAAAACCTTCAAAAGTACTGCATTCAGTATCTAAAATGTCCTTCACACAAAGCCTTAAAGAGTTTATGGACCCAATTTCCGAAGAATCCTGAAACAGTCCCATTCTTAGTTAAGTGTACACAAAGGCAAGTATGTCTGCAGACAGGACTACATAATAATAAAGAAAACCAATAACCAACTGTCCTGTGTGAGGTGGAAAATTAGTTCCTGTGATTTTTGTAAGGAATATAAAAGCTTACTTACTAACCTTAGGAAACACTGCTGACGATATTCTCTCAGCTTCTTCGTTAAGCTTTATATAATATTTTCTCTCATTCGCCTCCTACTTGTCTTTTACAGAAATGACATATCTTTTCACATCTTTGCCTACTCATTTTTACCACAAACATGGTTTTTAATAAAATTAGTCATTAAGTATTGTTTTTCAGACCCAAAGAAGTTGTCAGCTTCACCATTCGTTAAGAGCCACTTTTGTGCTGGTCTTCAGCTAGTTATACCCAATTTCATGGGATTCTTTTTAGATTTTTCCATTGTACTTATAAACTCCATAAGCAAAGTTATGTTCAGCGTATTTAAACCTCTTCTTAACACAAATATACATCTAAAATTGTTTTGTTCCACCTTCTTTCCCTTTAGACAACGAGTTCTGATTAGTTTGGACACAAAGAAGGAGCAGCTCTGAATAATCCTCTGAGCAATGATTTTCCTCATTGTCTGAGATCCATGTGAGTAGAGGGGTTGCAGGCACATGCTTTCAATCGTATCGCAACCCAAGACTTAGTGTTTGGAGCTGAAAAGCTTCCTTATCTCCTTCTTATGAATCTGAAGTTGTCAGAAACCATTTCTTCCATAAATGACAGACAGTAAATGAACGCTTTCTAATTTCTCCAACCCCTGATCATACAGAAACATAAGGTAATATCCTTCTTCATTCAGAGTTCTGCAACTACTGCTCTTTAAAAGCTCTCAGTCAATGTCCTCAATGTAAAGTCTTCGAATTTTCTCCACAGTTTCCATGCTGGGGTGAAGGACCTGCATCAGTTTTCTGCAGGTCAGGTCGTTTTAAAAACATTCATGGAATCTTTTAATTTTTTACCTTCACATGGTAGTGTATGGAACACCATCCACACAAGGGCTCACTGAAGCGATAAGACCACTAATTAAATAGTCTGACATACAGACTGTATTCCCACATGAGCCTTAGGCAATATTTCAATTACTGTGAACTTGAAGCCAAACTTGGCAGTATTTCAAGGTGGAACCCGCAAGTTTGTCTGCACTGAACCTCCAGAGACTCTGAGCAATTAATAATAGTGCCTTTATACAATCTGCAGCAGAGCAATATCTTATTTTTCAGTCATCTTAAAAGTCACAGAAGCTAAGAGCCACCCTAATGTGTCTCCCTTGTTTTTTCATGGTTACTCTTAAGGCCTTACGCCCATGTGCAGAATCACTCAGAGCAACACACCTTCACCAACCATACCTCCTGCAGCCAAGCATCTCTTGCTGCAAAAAAGGAAACCATCAGGAGCCCAACACTATACAACCCTGCCTTGTAGCACCCATCTGCCTCCCAGGACCTGCACAATTCCTCACTGCCAGCACCTGCCAAAGTAACTTCAAAGCTGGAAATGTTATAGGAAGTCAATATGGAGGATGGAGTCAATTCAAATGATGAAAGGATATATCTGCTATTATAATTTCTGATAGAGTTGGAAAAAACAAGAAGCTTTCAAGCACACAGATTGCTTTTCATTTAAAATTGAGATTCTGTGTTTAATATGAATCCACACAAACACTGCTAACTGTAATCTGATAAAGAGCTTGTCTTTGTAAGGATGGATACCTCAGTAATTTGCTACAAAAATACAACATCTAAAAAAACCTGTCATTCACATTTCAACATTTTAACTGTCCTCAGGTTTTTTTTAATTTGCCTGCATTTGCACATACATGATTCTTATAAATGTAAAAGCCACAGTTACCTTGGTGCTGCTCACATTTTCTTCTGTGGAATTCTAAGCCAATAATCTCAATTTCCCTTGGAGTATGTCTTAAACTAGAATTGTGTTTTTCCTAAAATTTCTCTTAATATTAAAGAGTCACCAGCTAAAAGGAAGAATCAGGAGCAGCTGTAATTTGATAAGCAATTATTCTGATGTACTTGTTTTTAACAGATTTCAGTTAATTCAGGCAGAGGAGGAGAACTATGAAGTTGTGATTTTGAAATGTGAGAAGCTCTGCATTGTCACATTAAAAATAAAACACAATTTATATGTTTTATGTAACAGTTCAAACAATGAGGTAACTATTTCTTTGACTGAGATAAAAATGAAAATCTAATATTGCAATTGTGGGAGATGGAGCTTCTGCTAAAGCAAAAAAAAACATAATTGGGATCTGGGATATAAAATCTGTGGAGTGAAATTTATCCTAAAATAGTAAATAGAATTTGCCAAGCAGTCACCCAAATCAAAATAAGGTTTATGCAAGCCAGATGATATTCTCATGTTATAGAGACCACAAAATACTACAAGAAATGATCCTGGAAGCAGAAAAGCAGACATACTTCAAATCAGTCTTCAAGAGCAGCACTACAGCCACTTGGTCAAACAATATAAATGAAATTATGAGCCAGTATTTGAAAGAAGATGTACGGCAGTAAAGGCAAAAAGAAGAAAGACGCTTAGCTCAAAGATCACTTCATAGGCACAAGGCACAGAACTGTAGCAGCAGATGATAATACTAAGAGCCTTGTTGCAAAAGATGTGTTGTTGCACCACATCTTTTGTGTTGCAAAAGTGCATGTATGGATACAAAAACAGTTACTTCAGTTTCAAAAGAACCTTGTGTTTTAAAACTTATATTGATAGCACTCAGGGTTATAAAAATACTGTCCAGGTTATAAAACAATGTGAATGTAATGTGAGAGTAAATGAACTAGCAAAGAATTTGCAGCAGTACTTCAGGGGAAAGTATCTATTAGTATATTTTTAAATGAATGAGTATCTCTACTGAAGGAAGGCTAAGATTATTTTCTTTTTTCATGCAAGAGATACATTGCATTTATGCTGGTAGCCACCCTTTCAAAAATACTGTGTACAATATGTATGTCCAATTTACCTTTTAGGTGACTCCTGCACTGCTATTGCCATTACATTCCATAGCCAATATGCTGAAAGTTCAAGACAGGTCTCTGTGTGCGTACATTTTACCATAAAGATACTAAAATCCTCACAAGAAATATTTTCATGCATTAGAAGAGGAAGAAAAGCATGGCCAAAATATCTGAATGTCTATGAAAAGGAACAGAACTGCTGGGCTAAACATAAGGAAATGTAGACTGTTAGGGAAAACTCTCACACAGCAAAAGACACAGGTTAGACTGAAACTATCACGTACATACACCATTTTCCAGGCTGAAGTCTCCACAAGTCTTGCCTAAAGTCTCATCTCACTGACGAACACATTTACAAACAGTACTCATGAATAGAAGTATTCCTTGAATACGTCCAGCTAAGCAATCCAGATTTCTCTAAATGCCAAATCTCCAGCGTTACTTACATCTCCACCACAGATTTTATCATCGATTTCCTGTTTGCTTCCTCATATCGTTGTTGAAATGTTGAAAAAACACTGAACCTAATACAATTCTGAGTGGTACTTCACTAGAAAATCCACCAGTTGATGATGACTCACCACTGGTAAGCACTTGGAATCTCCTATGTCTAATCCTTAGTCCATTTATCCAGCACTTCTTCGCTGTGCTATAAATCTGGTTTTTCACCAGATTATTCACTATTCTTATTATAAAAATCTTTATACAGTCAATATCACCTCTGCTATGAAGAGAACCTAAGATAGTTGGGCCGAGATAGTTCAGCCTGGAGAAGAGAAGGCTCAGGGGAGATCTATACTGGCCTGCCTGTACTTAAAGGATGTACGAGAAAGGTGGAGAGGGACTTTTTACAAGATCATGCAGTGACAGGACAAGGGGGAATGGTTTTAAGATGACAGAGGGGAGATACAGATATTAGGAAAAAATTCTATTCTGTGAGAGTGGTGACAGAGTGGAATAGGTTGCCCAGAGAACTTGTGGATGGTCCCATCCCTGGGAGCACTCAAGGCCAGGTTAGATAGGGCTTTGAGCAACTTTTTGTAGTGGAAAGTGTCCCTGCCCCCAGCTGGGGGGCTGGAACTAGATGATCTTGAAAGTCCCTTCCAACCCAAACCATTCTATGATTCTATCTATTTCCTTAAAGTCACATTAACAACAATAAATTCTATTGCTATTCTTCACTGGTTTTATCAGATTAGTTTTGATCTCAGGATAACCAGAATATATTTACATAACTATCTCCTTTGCCCTTTTGAATTACTGGTTTGGTTTTCAACTGTCTGGAACTTCCCCAGTATTCAAATGTTCATTAACACCAGCAGACTGGCCAGCTTCGCCAGCTTTTTTCAAGCTCTAGGCTCCAGCCATTAACATCAGCAGCAGTATCTGCTCTACTTCAGTGAGCCGTCCATAAAGTTCTTCCTTGTTCTCTTCTAAATCAACCTTTCCAAATAGGGAATAGGAAGTTGTTGAACATTTCCTGAGTAATTATCTTCAATTTAGCCATGTCCAGTTTCATAATGGCCTGTCCCGCAAGTAGGATCCTCTTTGTTCCCGAAGTAATTGGAAAAAAATAAAAAATTCTATTTCCCTTTTTACTGGCAGCCATGACTATTTGCAATTCCTACTTTATTACAAATTTTCTATGCTCTAAATTGAAGATTACTTACGTCTCTCTCTTTGGCTTTTCTTCCATTTCATAGACTGGTTTTCTATTTCTCTTATCTTCACTGCATCACCAGATTAGGGTAAGCTTTTAAGAAAATTAGTCCCTTTCCTGATATGGAATCATAACTTTGAAGATTTAATCAGAATGCCTACTTTCTAGTAACTCTTTCTAAAGCAGTCAAATTTATTAAACTTCAAGTTCAGTCAAATGTATCCCTTATAATAACGTCGCTTTATGCATACTGTTGCTTTATGGTGAATTTATGTATTATAAAATTACTGCATTTGATTTTAAAACCTCTAATGGTGATTAAAGGTTCTTGCTCCATAAATTCTCCTATACTTGCTTTTAAAAGCCATTATACCTTCTCCTCTCCACACTTTACAGTCAGATGTTTTCTATTTTTATTAAATGCTCTTAAATAGATTGTTTGTGGCTGTATTTGTCAGCCCTTATATGGAGTTCTCAATACTATGCTAGAGACACCCCAAAGTATACCTCTTTGAATTCAAATAGTAATTCAAGTGGAAAGTGGAGGGAAAAGGTTGCATGCAGAACTCAGCAGACACTCTCAGAAGTATCTATTAGTGAAAGCTGTGTTACCATATCACAGTTTTCAGACATGGATGTCTGAAGTTAGGCACCAGAATAAAAGATATAAAACGAGCTAGACAGAAGTGATATAGAATCATAGAATCATAGAACAGTTAGGGTTGGAAAGGACCTTAAGATCATCTAGTTCCAACCCCCCTGCCATGAGCAGGGACACCACACACTAAACTATGTCGCCCAAGGCTCTGTCCAGCCTGGCCTTAAATGCCTCCAGGGTTGGAGCATTCACAACTTCCTTGGGCAACCTATTCCAGTGCCTCACCACCTTCACTGTGAAGAACTTCTTCTTTATATCTAACTTTATTATCTTATATCTTCCTTATATCTTTGAGGCACTGGAAAGTAACAGGTTTTTTCTGGTGCCTAAGATGGTTTCCAATGCTTATTTTTTAAAGTATTAGATTAAAAATTTTAAGCAATCATTATTAAACTGTTCGCTTCAAAACTCTCAAACTTGACAAGGGTTTGTAAATATTGCATGTTGTTTCCTAAGGGAAAATGAATTCATAATGGACTGGAAATCCCACATCATCCCACATGTTGTCCCACATCCTTCTCAAAAGCTTGGCCCTTGTCAGGTTTTGATCTCAACTCTACTTATTCTGGCTTCTTAACAGAGGGAGAACTTACTTTTATGCAGTACTGCAGGGAATTCTAAGGGAAAAAGTATCTATCCTCAGAAAAGGCCTAAGTATGTTTTTAACTGGGCAATGCCCTTTCCTTACATCTGGGAGGTGGAGGCAGTGGTTCCATATTTTTAAATACATCTTCAGTATAGTGAAGCTTTCTCATAGCTTGCATCTACCCAACGGTTATTTGTCACTAATTTTAAATATAACTTAAGTTACAAATCTTGTACAGAATAGCAACTCTTAGGCAAAGGAAGGAAACAAAAATTGGGTGTCACTTCACTGTAAAACTGATGTAAAACAGGTATAAGAAGAATCAGATACCCTATGAACAGATCTCATACAAAAATAGAATATACAAATGTTCATTACACTTTTATATTTTATTTCATTTTTATTGTGAAAACTTTCTGAGAGCTTATACCGAGGTAAGAGCTTGTTCATCAGTTGTAGGTGAGCGCAGAGATTTTAGTCTTTCACCATCTTTTGGTTTCTGACAAAAATTACAATCTCATGGAAGACCAGAACTTCAATTTATTTATTGTTTTAATGAAGATGGATATTGTACAGAGTTTTCTTCTGCCATGTTTATTAAAAACTGAATGTCCTGATAAAAGGTACGATGAAGGCCCCACATGTACTTGTTTTCACCTGCCTGATTTCAGCTTTTAATTTGATCTCAATGAAACAGCATGTCTCTGGCAAATACAACACACAATTAAACTGTATGACCTGGTTCTAATGCTTCTCTGCTCTTGCAGAGTCACGTTTTATTTCAATTAGTTATTTAGCTTTATAAATAAATGACACACCTTCTCCTCTCACCCCAGGCCATCAGGTAAACAAAATCTAAGCTTAATTACGCTGTTCTTTCTTCACTCTGCAAACTCTTCTAATCATTCTAATTCCAAACTCTAGTGTTATGAAGGTAACAAGAATAATTGGGTTTGTTGTCACATTTCCTGGCCATTTCACCAGCTTTTGCTTACAGATCCCCATAAGCATAATAAAGGTTGTAGGTGATTGAAAAAAAGGCTGACTTTGAACTGAGCGCACCAAAAATATAAATTTCTGTACTTCACATTATACAAATTCTACTTGTGCTATATGATGTCAAAGAGGGGTGACATCATGCTGTGATTTAGTATAATATAGTTTAAAAGTCAATTAACTGTGAGATGCAAACTCCTATCAAATCAGACTTCATCAGCTCCAGTGTTCATGGAACTACTTATTTAAACACGCAGTCAACTGACATTCACCCAGATAGTGAATTATTATTGCTATGGATGAAGAACTTGCCGAGTCTAATGGAGCTCACTGGCTCAGCCTCAGACACGACAAAACAGAGAGACATTGATCCCAAAACAACTCTTGCCCAGAAACAATCCAGCTTCTTTCATGTGATACAAAGGCTGAGGTTGCAAACTCAGCAGCTGTAATTTTGCTCCTGAAGAACCATCTCAGTACCTCAGGACTGCATTTCTAAGCACCCCAGTTCCAGGAGAGCTTCTTAGATGGGCACAGCAGTGTGTGAATGGCAGCATGTGAGCAGGCTTAAGCCCAGCACCCAAGTTACCTGGGGATACGGTCAAAAGACACCCGATGCACAAAGCCAGCACGTACCTGGAAAAGCCAGGAGATAAATAAGCTTTACTGAGCTCAAAGTAAGTTCTAAGTAACTATAAAAATATTCTGCTTTTCAGCCAGATTCACAATATTCATAGCATCCAGGTTTTTCCAATTAGCCTAGAGCTTCCTAGTCACCTTTCTCCAGCAAAATCCAGAGTTGGCCATAGCCAAAACACTAAAAATCCATTATTGTTTTTTGCTAGATGTAGTTATTAAAGTCACAAGTAGCGATGTATACTTGACAGAACTACCCACTATTTATTTCTATCCTGTATTTGTAGTGAAGCAGAAGGAGATGTTACATCCCATATGATGTTAAGGATGCAATAAAAGTTTACCATCTGTTGACAAAGAAAGATGTGAAGGAGCATTTGCTAAAATTAATTATTTCAGTTAAAGCTGAGCATCTTATATCCAACATCCCCACAGTAACTAGTTGGGGAGCTTACTGGAACAGTTTAGGGCTGTTCTAAAGCACTGGAAGACTCTTGGTGTAGTTCCAACATGGGCAAGCTTGAGAGTGAATCAGGGACCCAGGCCAGCCATCACCCCAGGCAGCACAGAAGAGCTCCCATGCCTGTTTGTACAGTGGCTCATGTTGCCAGTGACGGGTAAGCAGCGCGTTGCAGGTTCAGACTGCAGGTACCTCAGGAGTGGTACCAATGCCTTTGTTGGGATGCTATGCTCCAGCTTCTTATTTGCTTCAGGGGCTCTCACTAGGAAGGCAGTAGAAGCAGGAACATCCCTCCACAAAGTCAATATCCCAGAAGCTGGAAAAAAAGCCAAAGCACCATGCATGGATCTGTGATGGGAACAACTGGGAGGGACAGTGATCCAAATGAGGGCCTGGGGTTACTTTAGCCCCTGGTAAATCCCTACCTGCCAATGTTAAAAAGAACTAGAGAACAGTAATGCTGGTCTTGCATTCACATAGTATTTTATTTATCAAAACTGATGCTTCAGGGACTCAGGCAAGCCTTCAATTATGTTAGGAAGATTTCCCTTCTTCTGCAACACACAAATGAGAGATGATTCAGTGGGAGGAGGCTTTTTTTTTTCTTTTCTTTTTTTTTTTTTAAGATTTATGATATTGGTGAACATCAGACAAGGGACACAGGACCGGTCAATCTGCTTACTTTGCTACTGTACAGTCCACGTCCTTAGCACGTCTGAATGAAGTATTCAGCTCACATGATCATATTTCTATCACTAGATCTGGAAAAAGTAAACTTCTGCTGTCGCTTGCAAGACATCATCCAGGACAACGAATATGCTGCTGTTTAGTCTCCTGATATTTGGAATGATTATTACTAACAAATCTGTGAATTCTAGGGGAGATCAGCATGCAATATAACAACCTCTGACATACAAAAGGTGATTAAATGGTATTCTTTGGCAAGCAGATCTGCTGAAAAATCTGACTTGCATATTCCCTATGTAAAGCAACAGACAAGAACCTGAACACACAAGAAAAATAAAACAGAAATACAGAGCCAGCTGTGATGGAGTCATGGGCTCAGAGGCAAAATGAGTGCTCCACAGAATGAATTTCATGGACCAATGGATCACTAACAGCAGATATGCAATGGAAAAACTAATCTGACCGACAAGCTTTATTCTGTATGGTAGGCAGATTGAGAAGGATTCATCTGCCTAAACATAGGTGAAAACTAACTGGAGTCATCCACACTTGACTGGCTGGTAGACTTATCTTCTGTAGTTGTAGCCAGAAGCAATAGGGAATCTAAAATGAAAAATGTGTCTGGACACATGAATACTAACAGATAGATAAAGTCCACTTAACAGTCGTAAACTGTTTGGGCTCTTAAATCTTCCTGTTATTCACCAGGAAAGAGGCTGGATTTTCTACATGCTAGAAATTAAAAAGGTGCACACAGCCTTGACATCAGTTTTTATTTTCCTCCCCCACCCTATTTTTTTTTTAAATATTTCATATTGAAAAATCAAACGGATAAATTTAAAAGATGAAATCTATGTACTGAAAAACTGCAATGGACCACCTAAATTCTGACTATGAGTTGCGGAATAGGCCTGGTTTAGATAAATCAGGCATCAAAGGGCATGGAATTGAAGTAGACTGATACAACCAAAACAAGGAATCAATCATTTTGATTTTTGGCATGGACTTTTATCTCCTTGTAGAGCTACATTTGTTATGAAAATGTGGTGGTGCCATTTTAATAGGCTGGATTAAAGCAAAAGACAGCATTGGCTTTCTTTTCAAGGATGTAATATGTCCCTATAACTAATAGTTCTTCGCTGCTCCTGAAAGTTTGAAGTACTGAGTTAGTCACAAGGTAACAAAAGCAAGCCTACAGCAGGAAGTTACGCTCTTTTTTTTTTTGTCAGATAAGCTACCCTAACAATTCACCCTAAGAAAATACAGCTACCACCTATGACAGAGCAAGAGCTCAATACCATAAACACTGAGTAAGACGGAACCAGATGGTATGGTTAACATTGGTCGTAATAGGTAATGAAGCTTCATCAGGACTTTCAGGTCTTATGCTGCTGTAGGACGCATACAGTGTACCAGTGGAGGGGTTTGATAAGGAAGGAAGATAACAGGAAACCCATTATTTTCTGTACCTGTATCTTGTTTCTTCCCTTCCACTTACAGGGAAGAAGACAGATAATTCAGGCCTGACAAGTCATCAAGCAGACTATTAGCCACTTTTCTACAACTCTGTCTGCAGGTTTGTGAGCACCTAGAGAAAGAATGCATTAACTATTTTCTTTCACACTTCATTCCTCACATCTCTCCCTTTACTGATTTGTTGAGTTGCAAGGAGGCTTCCTTCCTCTCCAGAGCTCTCAAGTGAGACTTTCCTCCTTCTTTGGTACATCTGGATTCTGCAGGAGAGAAATGTTTTAGTTTGCTATATGCTTTCAATTTGTTATATCCAGTTTCTGCTCTGTGTCTTTAATGTTGCTCCCATCAAGGTCCATGGGCTCCCCAGGGAAGAGGAGTTCGTGGGGTTTCTGCAGTGCTTCCAGCACCAAAACTGAACACCACCTCCTTTGTAATCTGTGCCCCACAGTTGCATAAACAAGAGTTTTAACCTGCAAATGCAAACAGGGAGTGACACTGTTGATTCAAATGCTCCATATTAGCATATCAAATGCAGTACAAATGGACCTAGCATAAAATCATTTGTTCTGGCCAATACATACATTAGCTTTTTTTGCCTCCAGTCAAACTATTTGTCAAAGTAAGAATAACATTCACCTAAGTTGTGTGTCCCATTAAAATATTAATTAGCAAATTACAGCAGTAAAATTTCAGGTATGTTTTTAATACTTAATTCAAACATTTCATGTCCTCTGAACTGTAGTTCACTTTGTAAATATTTGCTAATCTAACAAAATATGTACTGCCAGCCTCAGGTCATAATTCATGCAGATAGCAAAGAGGACTTCGTGCCATTTTATAATGTGACTTCCCATTTAATTAACTCCTTTAATCTGTTTGTATCAGACTTTTTTTCCCCCTTTTTTGCTTGTGTAACTAAAAAGCTCTGTGTACTATTCAGCACAGGTTAGCTTCCTCCCTCTCTCATAGCAACAAAAGCCTGGCTACCCCTGAAGTGGATATGCTAAATGGGAGGGATTTCATATGATCTCCTGTCTCTCTAGCTTACCTGCACAAAATGCCACAGTTCTGCTCAGTATGGTTTTTTTCAGCAACAACCATTTTGTCTGTGATGCTAATCAGTTTGCTACTGATGACCCCATCTACTCAGCAATAAAAATATATCAGTAATATAACTAGTCTGTTTCATGTTCTTTCCTAATTCAGTGAAGTATGGTATACGTACTCATTCTTCTCCAAATTTCCAATTTTCCAGAAGCCGTACATAAAGAGCATGAACCTTTACATATCCTCTTGTTATTCTTGCTTAAATAATAAAGACACACTTTTTTCTTCACTTAGAAGAATACTTGATGCTAGCAATTTCTTGCACCAATACATTAAGCAATATGTTAAACACTGTAGCCATTTTTTTCTGACGCAGCTTACACTTTCTGCTAGCACGGGCTCCAGTCTTGTAACCATGATTGAAATGATATCATGGGAATAATCTTGCTAACTTCAGTAAACCTATTTGCATTGGTGCTGTTCAATATTGTTGCTGAATCAGGCCATTAGCAAAGATACACAAATGGATTCAGCTACAGGCAACTTGTATTTCCCTGTTTCTAAATTAATGAGCTTATCCTGCAGCATAAACAGCTCTGGAGGAGCTTTAAAGGAGTGAACATGGTCAAGATTAAACTCTTCCTTTATTATCACACCCATTTTTTTTCATCATCCATTACGAAATTTTATTGGGTGCCTGCAATCAGAGAATGTTTTGTTGCTGCACCCAGTGGTAAAAGGATTGTTTCTGTAAGGCACAAGTGAAGTATTTCCAGACTAATTTGATGAGCTTCTGAGCTACCTTCACTTCTAATGAAGCACCATCACTTAGCAATGATAGAGCATTTACTAGCTCTTGATCGCTTTTATTCAGTGAGACTATTTATGAGAGCAGAACTAAAAGTAAGTATAAGCATGTGCAGGGTGACAGCTTTGACGAGAGGTTCTGCAAAGAGTATTGCTAACACACCACCTTAGCCCTCAGAGCAAAGGCAGACAACGTGGTGCACTGCTGATCAAGCTGCTATGTTAATGCTACAAGAATAACTGAAGTTACAGGGATTTTTGACCTAATGGTAAAAAAGAAAAATCAAATACATTTACCAGTTTGGTGTAGTATACTGCCCAAATCCATTTACCCTCACTTATGTTCGTCTGCATTACAGTGGTGATATTTATCTCCTTCCATCTAAGTCAGAATTCCGGACAGCTTTGCTTAAAGCAAAATACGAGAGACAGAAGGTCTGCTGCAGCTGAAGGGAAGAGCAAAGATCAGGACCTTCAGTGTGACTGTAGTGTGCATTGCCTGAATTTTCCTTTCCACCTCCTTGGACAAATAAGAGTGCTTCTACTCTAGGTTACCATAGTTTCTGGTTTCCTTAGTAACCCCTCTGAGAGCATTTGTGTGTTTGTTTCAGTAGGAAAGGGTGTGAGGGGGGCTAAAATGGAATACAAACCTCCCAAACTTGGAGTGAAAAAAATCCCAAATTTTCTCATCAATAAAACAAAACCAAATTTAAAACAAGCAAAGTCTCATTGGAAATCAACTGAAACAATTATGCCTGGGTATAATTTAAATCATGATGTGATGAAAACACAACTTTGTTCTCAAGTCAGAACCATCTAGGGTCTCCAGGGCAAACCTGGAAGCTGACCAGAAGAAAAGCACACTTAATATCTTTGGGATGGAATTTGGAGTTATGAACTTAAAACTTGTAAGGATGCTTCCTTTCTAGAGGTTTGTTTCATGGTAGCTACAAAGAAAGTGGTTACCCACTTGAGATGTAGCATTAGTAAACAAAACAAGGCCAGTAAGAATTATGTGTTTTCTAGCAGCTTTGTGTAACTATAATGGAAATGTTGTCATAATACTAGACCCAGTAATATTTTGTACAGTACTTCCTCCTCTCCTCACCCAATTGGCACTAAAAATAAAATAACATGTTTTGTGAATTAATGGTTTGATCTTGCTTTTTTAAATCTTAAGTAATGGATCTGCACCTTAAATACCTGAGAATTGAAATTTAGATTTTTTTTTTTTTTTTTTTTTTTAAAGGAGACTATTTGTTATTAGTAGCTGTCATGGTTTAAGCCCAGCTGCTAACTCAGAACCTTCACTGACCCTTACTGTTGTGCATCTGTCCTGCCCTAGAAAGAAAATTTTCAGTAGATTTGCTCTTTTGCTCTTGTTCTTAAAGAGTCCTTTTCTGTTTGGAAGCTATGCAGAAACTCTATTGAAGCAGATCTTAGCTAAACAGCATAAAAAATTGCTGCACTTCATCTCCAGAGGTGCCTTCCAGGTTCTGCTGTTCTGTGAATCTGGGATTCAGTGAAGTGTGCAATGCTTAGGAAACTGCCTAAATGCATGTTACTGAGAGAACCAGAAGTCTTCTAGAATTCATGTAAGGAGGCACATGCTGCTTCAGAAATGTAATGCTTTTCTAAGTTAATTTATAGTATTTGAGAGTGTAAAGCTTAAGTGCTTTTAAGAATATTTCCATATTAAAAAAAATAGTAATAATGAAAGAATAGAAGCTATGGCATTGGTATTAAAAAGGTCTAATGTCCTTACAACAATTTTCATAATTATAGGATTTTTAATTATAGGAATTTGGGGAAGTTAGCAGAATTAGAAGTTACAGTTGGAAGAGTTTCATTTTTTAATGACAAAAGGTACAGTACTTGTCACATACAAATTGAAGATGGAAAACAAGTGCATAGACAACTTTAGAGTAATGTGAAAGATGAAATGCTGTTACAAAGACAACAACATAAACATTTATCATTTTTTTGTTCATATTTCTCATTCTTGCCACTAAACTGTCATTCCCCTGTGCTGCTGATGGCTTGCTGTGTTTCTGAAGGCAGTAATGGGAAAGCTGCTGATACCACTGTTCTCATGTTTTGCTCCTGTGCCAATGTTTTTTAACTTACAGTAACAGATTGCAAAATACATTTGTTGATCTTTGTCTAACTGATTTTCTAAAATGAAAATAAGAAAGAACTACATAGGTCAGCCATGAATGGTTTAAGTTTTTTCTAGCAGCTTCTCCTCAGAAGTGGTTTGAAAAGAAATTAGTAATGGCCTTATTCCACATACAACACACTACATATACATCTTTAATCAGGGAACCAGTTTCAGTAGGTAACTCCTAATGAGCTACTTGCTACATTTCAGAGGCGATTTATCGATTAGGATTCTGTTAACTACCAGTAGGAGCTCTGCCCTTCAATACAACAAATTGGCCAGTTTGTTGTCCTTAAACTATTTTCTCATCCTACCTTTGTTACACTTGTCATTGCCTTGAATCCTGTAGAATATTTACTTCACGAGAATCAAACCAGTAATGTTTTGCACTTGTTTTGCTGAGATGACAGTTACTGTCCGTAAGAAAAAACAGTCAGCACCTACCTCTTCAGATAAATGCCACTAAAAACACATGGGATCACAGCACACCACTTAAAAGTCTCACTCAAACCTCAGTAAAATCAGTGGCAATCTTTGTGTTTAATTGAATAAACTTTAGATTGGATCTTGAATAGCCCTGGCTTGTATTACAAAGAACTCTCTTTCCTCTAAGAGGCAGAAGTGACTCCCTAGTGACTTCTAATGATGGTTTTGAAAAGTAGAAAAAGATGAAACTGCAGAATAACAAAGAAATAATTGAAAATAGCATTGCTACAGTTTACTTCTTAGTTGCTGACCACAAAATTCAAGATTCGGCTCAATTGGAAAAAAAAAAGAAAAAACTCAAAACCAAAAAAAAAAAAAAAGAAAAAAACCCCAACCCAAAACCTAAAACTGAAGAAAACCCCACAAAACAACCAAACCCTACAGCAAGATTGTGGTTTGTGTATGTCCAGACTCCTGGGAAAATTTTCCTCCCCACACTTAAACAGTCTGGACTATAGGGGTTACTTCCAATTTGGGCATCATTCTGGATTTGCAGACTGAAAATACTCATGTATTAGTTAGAATGCTTTTAACATAAAATACTAATGCAACACGTTAGTTCTACAACTAATAATTTTAGAAAGATTCATATTGTTGCATATCAATACATTTTCTTCTTAGTAAAGCGAGTTCCTTCCAGATCCTGATGTTCATTATTTAGTAAGATGAAACAAGTAAGTGTTACTGTTTTCTTTCATTTTCCCATTCCTTCTTTTACTACTGACTTTCAGGTTGCACATGCATAAAATAGTGAGCATTCTTTAATAGATAAAATAATCACTGAAGTTCTGTTCACTGATTAGCAACTAGCTCTCATAATAAAAGTATTTTTTTTTCTAACCCATAAACATGCATAAATATGATAGTAAGGAATCATGGATTGGATAGCCTACTTTTTACAATATCATATATTGTCTTAATCACAGCCACAGAATCATATATGAAGTAACCAATACAGCATGTTACTAAAATGCCTTTCTTATACAGATAAGGTTACACTTCAAACATTTCTTAAAACACACTTCTATAAAACCTGCAATCAGATATCTCAGAGGGTTAGCAAATCAATGGCTATACTTTCAGTTTCAGGTACATGATTAAAGTGTCAAAATGTGTTTATCAGAACTTGTTACCATTTGATGGTGCTTAATAGCTCATATAATCTAGGTCACACTCCACCTTCTTGCAGCAAGTTATGCTCCCACCACCAAAAAAAAAAAAAAAAAAAAAAAAAAACAGATACTAACTGGCACACTTGGTGACAACTTCAAGGTAAGGATCTTGAATAACAGAGGCTTAAATCACCTCTCAACATTCAGGGTGCTACCCCAAACTAGGGTTTAGACAAAATGATACAGGGAACTTCTCATTAGCACTACCTGGCATTGAAAATGATCACAAAAATATTACATTATCATGTGAAAGAGCCCAAAGGACAGTCTTTTTTGTACATGATGGCTGTTTTTAACAGTTCTTATTCCTCAGTGCTAGGTACTGGTACAGCGATTTTCTACAACTATGAAATCAAAACAGCAGTGCCACATGATACCAACTTCTGCAGAGGCTGTCTGGTAAAGTTTTTGGAGAACCAGTCAGAAAGGTGTCTCATTTTGATTAGACTACTAGTTTCTAGTAACTTTGTAATTTGTTCAGGTTCAGAGGCAAAGAAAGAAATTTGTGTTCCTTATTTTCACCCCCAGTAACCCACTGACTTTGTGTACTTTTCTTTTGGAATAAGAAGCACTGAATTTCCAAGGTACCATTGAATAGATGCATTGTCAGTAACACTAAGGAAATCCCTACACTTATACAGTTAATTAGCCTTGTTACATTAATTGAAAACCATTCAGAACTCAGGTCTGAATGAAGGGCAATCTGGGAAGGCATCCAAGCAGGTTTTTAGGGAGCGATGCACAATGTGCCTCTCCACAGCCCGCTGGAGGCAATGGAGGCTGCCTTCACAGGGCAGCGGATCAGGCTACGCTCTTATTCACAAGTTTTGCTGAAGAGTCATGTATTTATTTTAAATAATCACATTTAGTAGTGGTTGTAATAATGAAAAAGGTGGAAAGGGAAAGCCTTTTAAAGGGCTTTCAGCAATTAAAAAGCGAGAAAGGTACCTTCTTCCAGTGACCGTAAGGGTGTATAGAGAGCAGTTGGTAATGGCTAATGGTCTTCAGGAATTAGCTGTGGCCTCTTGCAGGTTTGCAATGCTCAAGTCACTTTTTTGCCTCTTCCTCACCCCACCTTTGTTTTTGTTCCCAGTTTGGTTCTTTAAATAATAACGTTAATAAAATGATAGATTATAAATAGGAAAGTAAATTAAATACACACAGAAACTGAACTCTGCAGTGTAGCAAGTAAGAAAAATAGGACTAGGATGAAAACCTTTTAAAGAACTGAATCACTGAATGTGAAGGCATGTTTGCTCAGCTCTTTCTGAGCTTCCACTGTAGAATGAAAACAAAATACAATAACAAAGTACTTTATGATGTCTTTCTCTTACTAAATGCAAAATACAGAAATACAGAAAATAAGGAGTTATATGTACATTTGTATTCTAGTTTATGGAAAATGGAATTACAGTGCACTTGTCTTAAGGAAAATTATTGTGTTTGTAGCGGGTTATCCTTGGCCAAGGACCAAACTCCCACCCAGCCACTCTATCACTCCCTCTTCACTAAGACAGGGGGAGAAAACAAGACTGAAATACTCATGGGCTGGAACAGAGACAGAGAGATTGCTTATCACTTATCATCACGGGCAAAATCAATTTCCTTTAGTACCAATTACAATAGATTCGGGTAGTAAGAAACAAAGAAAAAATGAACACACCACCTTCCCCTCCCTTTTCCCAGGCCTGACTTCACTCCCGCCTCCTCTTACCTTCCCGCAGCCCTCGGTGCTGCAAAGTAGGCAGGGGAATGGGGGCTGCGCTCAGTCTGTAACGGTTCCTCTCCGCCACTCCTTCCTCCTCACACTTTTGCCTTGCTCCAGCATGGGCTTTCCACAGGCCACAGCTCCTCCAGGGAATATCCACCTACTCTGGCGCGGGGTCCGCCATGGGCTGCAGGGAAGCACTTGCTCCAGCACCTGCAGCAGCTCTCCTCCACCTCATTCTCCAGCCTCAGTGTCTGCAAGGCCGCTCCTCACCCGCCTGCGCCCTCAACCTGTGCGCCGTTTTCGGCACGCGGCTGGGGAGCTCAGCCGTGCCCTGTAGTGGCCGGTTGGAGCCGGCTGGAACCGGCTGTGTCCGCCTCGGCACAGCCCCGGCCCCTCAGGTGAGGCTGTCCCGCAGCCGCCCCCTGCTGCCAGCACCTCACCAAGTAAACCCAGTGCAGCGTTCGGTTCAGAATTGGATTAAATTTAAACACAACGACAATATATCCTGCAAAGCTCTTGGTAAGGAAAGCCTCTTGTTGTACCGTTAGAGGTAATAACGAAATACTCCTGAATAGCTGCGCAATTTTGGTTTACATTCTTGTGACAAAAGCTGATCCAAATCAAACCCAGTTGGACATTGGAAGTTGGTAGTAGCACTTGGTTTTCTGACAAATTCGAGTTTCCTCAAAGAGGCAGATCGTTTGTTTTCCGGAATATGTGACGAACTGCTGGAAGCGATTCAAGTCGTTTGGGAAATAACACTTCAAAACAGAGGATGGTGTTGAAAGTCTGTGTGGAAAGTAAAGATATGCACCTGATAGCTCTCCTCTTTTCATCATGCTGTGGTTGGACTAGTAAAGGTATCTTTCCTTAAAAACATTGTCTTTTTGGACCACTGTAGAGTTCATTCCAGTGCCCTGAATACCATCAGGTTGTAAGATGCTTTAGGAATCAAGACTATCATTAAATGCTGTAATTCATTGGTATAGTTTTTGCTCCATTTTCCTCTCCTTTTTCCTGCCGTACGTATGTCATAAATAACTCTAATTCCAGATATCTTATTATAGCCAGCCTTATTCATTCATGTGAATCATCTTTGACTTTTTGCTACTATGACTTTTTATATTTTTTAACTGCAGATCATTTTATGACCTGAGCTCTTTTTGTAATAATGGGGGAAAAAAGGGATCAGGGCATGCATTTTGCAAAAATTGATGCTTGAATTATTAAATACAACTCTATTCCCACGTGCAGCAAGAGACAAGTAGAAAATGGAAGCTGTCTATTATTTAATTATAGTACATACAATAATAATCAGTTGCCATAGGACCCCAATTTTCACTGTGATGTGCAAATAGAGAAATGCCCAATTCACAACAGTGACGTCCTGTGTGGCAGGACTTCTGTGGTCCTTTTCTGTGCAAAATTGGACTTTTTATAATTTTATAATATTTTTTCTGGTGAAATTATGTCACGCTAAACTTTTAATTGCACACAGTGAGTACATGAAACTAACAGGTATTATTTTCAATGCAAATCACAATACATGGGCATGTTCTAGAAAAGGAGTCAGGAACAGCATTCTTATTTCTAAGTGATTCCTGTTTAAATTGTGAGCTCATGCTGCTATTTTGAAGTTAAATGCCATAGTCTCAGCTCTCTAATGATAGAAATTTGTTGATTATTACAGATCTTTAAAGCAGCACTCGGGCACATACCGAAACAGATTGATAATGCCAACTGGATACAAACTGGAAGTGTTAATTCTGCTGCCAGTTTCAGATGCTTTGAAACACTTCAGGAGTAGAGCTCTGGTGGCTCCAGATTGAGGACTGTGCAAAGCACTGTACACATACGTAACAGCAGGTCCCTATCTCAGCCAGTTTACATCCCAAGTGTAAAAAATTCCAATTGACCAGATGAATGCTCACATGATACTGGGCAAAGGTTATTAACACAAGGATATGAAAATAGGAAAAATGCGAAGTCTTCTTATCATAGCTGTGCAACTGAAGTAGAGGCTGGCAGGAAAGATGCCCATAGTCCACTGAAGAACAAGTCTACTTGTGGCACTGTGTGGAGATAGACATGCAGCCTTGAAGATATCAGAAATAGCTTTCAAATATATATAGCTTGTACTGAACATGTGGTGCTACTAATGACTAGTTTTTGTGTACATGTTTTGCATATTAATAAATTAATTAACCAATTAAAAAGGCACATGATGAAAATTATAACGTCTAGGATTTTGCCTAAGGAACTGATAGACATCTCTGAAGGAGAAGTGTAAATTTGAGTCAAGTTGCTGGACAACCGGCACTATAGCACTGGTGATAATTAAGAACTAAAACACTCTCAATGCATTTTAATTGCTGTGCAGCCTTGATAAAGAAACCCAACAGGTGAACCAGGTTGGTCTGGAGCCATTTCAGTCAGTCTTTGTGGTCGCTGTCCCTGTAGGAGCTGGGATTTGAGGTAGACCCTGAGGCAGTGAGCAAGTAAGTAGGAGCTTCTGAAAAAGCCCATGAGCCCTGTAGGACCAGGCAGGTGAGAGTAACCAGCTATGGACATACTCAGCTCTCTTTTCCACTCACTACCAAACACAAGGAATTTCTATAACATCTTAATTTCCTATATTGCAATACTGCATGGGTTTGGATTTTAGTTTTCACAATACAATGACCAAACCTGCACACAGAAAATTGCTACTAGTTCCCACAGAAATTAAGAGATCCTACTTTCCAGACCAGCTGAGCTTTCCCATTCAGTTGAAGAACCCTGTTCAAGACTACCTGAAAAAGCCACGAAGAACAAATGCCACATTCACGACTGCACCCTACTGCTAGAATACAATGGAAATAGCAATACATGGCTTGCACAGGAGCTTGATTGCTGACAACTTCGCAGCCACTTTTGCCGCAAGTCACGAACTTTCAGTACAAAAGGGGGTTTAAGGCCTTAGTTTTTAAACTGATGCCATGAAATGAGACTTCAGAAATAATCCAATAGAAATGTAATAGAAATACATATTTCAGGCTGTAATAGTTACAAGTACATTCTTGAATACATGACTCAGGTGCGCCTTGTGGGCTTAGAAATCAAAACGTCGACCACTTATTAGCAAATTTGCTCTGCAGCTAGAGTGCTTGGAACTGCCTACCATCCTGTCAGTGTCATACACCTGAATGTCTTTTTCTCTCCCTTACTAGATAGATAAAACTGCAGTCCAAATTCTTAATAATGCCTTGATCCAGCACTAAAATAAGGAATTGCAGACTGGTCTGACTGAACCCACTGAGCCCACATCTAGGAGGGACCAGCACACTCTGCTGAAGTCCGCTACAAGGAAGGCTTTTGCCCCAAGTAAAGCACTGAATGATTCCATGCTTACTCCTTTTTTATGCAAGGGATTTTCCACAGTATTTGCCTACAAACGTATACATTTAAGCTGTGCTACCATGTATTTTTTTTGAAAGTTACCATTTTTCAAGTTGCTTTCTTTCTTCCACTATTAGTGCC
Source organism: Nestor notabilis (assembly GCF_000696875.1). Lineage (NCBI taxonomy): Eukaryota > Metazoa > Chordata > Aves > Psittaciformes > Psittacidae > Nestor > Nestor notabilis. Next base: position 76,671 of record NW_009940664.1, read on the forward strand.
ATTGAATGCTTTTGGCAATGTGGTAGTTTTGAACTACCTTTAGTAAGAGCGTAGTTAAATCCTGTAAGCAAAAATTGAGCTCTGTATCACCACAGAATTTCTCTGCTTCTAAGGAAGAAAATATTCACTAGTCAAAAGGCAAATCTGCAAGCATTTCACTTCTGGAAAAATACTCATTTCAGGATATGGTATCATCAAAAGCCCATCCTCTTTCATCTAAACATTTGTTTTTACACCTGTCAAACAGGACTAAATATAGCCTGATTCTGTGCTCCACCACCATATGTTGCCAGTATCTAAGTGCAGCAAAAGTGGTTTTAGATTTAAAAGGTTCTATGCAAATTCCAGCTGCTAATGGCACTCATTTTTATGTTCAAAAGGGGTTTACTGCTTTATGTAGAGGTTTAATTTCTACTTGTAGTTACTTGAGGTAACTACAGGCATGAGATGGCACTTATCTAAATTTTATGTGGTATATTCATCCTGTACACCTGTGAAACATTATTGAGTAGAATAAGGTACTGCTACTACTCCCAGAAAATGTTAGTTCATGTTAATCAGCACATTATGAAAACACATAAGTCATTGCTCAAAGTCATAGCCTCCACATATTCAGTTCTTACAGATTACATCTCCTCACATAGAATTAGAATTATGGCTATGTTATTACACACTTCCACAAGCAAAATGTGGTATTCTGGAAACAGGTTAAGGGAAGCCTGCTTCCCAATGTTTGGGACAAGATTCTTGCTCATACTTGCTCATACATGCAAATGCCTTTAGATCAGGCACAGAGTCCATAAGCAAACACCACACCGCACATAAAGTGGTAACTTTTTCCAGCAAAACTGGAAACTGAACCTACTGTAATAAGTTCAGAAGCACAAGCCTCCAATGAGTCCCACACAGTGGCAGCAACACAAGACAGTATCTCCAGAGAATTAAATATGGCAAACCCCAACATTTAAGGGCACAACTAACACAATATTTAAGGGTACCTCATCTCACTGTTCCTTGCAGGAAAAGAACGATCACCCTTTCATCATGCCCTTAGCCCATGTTACATACTCATGAAAGTGTTGAATCTCTAGTTCAATTATCTGGACCACTTATAGTCATCCTGAATCAGCTCAGCTGTTCCGTGGGTGAAACATTTTTCACTGAAGTTCACCATGTCCAGATGCTGCCTAAACACAATTTTTCAGATCTAGCCTGCATCACCTCTCAGACCTTCCTCAACATCAGTTCTGTCCTTTTTTCCCTAGAAAGTTAAGGCCAGGTAGAAAAGCCTGGCTGTTTTTTTGTTCATAGAAAAAAAGGGTTGAATAAAAGTTGTCACTACTACATCCCATAATAAATACTTCATATTTTGGCTTCCAGTTGTCTCTAGTAACTTTTTACACCTTTAATACTTGATGAACTCTTGGAGAATTGTCTTATTGTTACTTTGTAGACCCTGAACCAAAAAAACTTTTATATACTTACATACTTTCATGTTTATTTTAAAGAATGTCCTTACATCCTTCTGGAGTACAGGGTTTTCTCTAAAAACGTGTTCAGAGCAGGGAAGAGGACTTGGAAAACCAGTATGACCATCTGGTAGCTTTTAATCTATATTGTCTATAAACTGACAAGCAACACCTGAAAAATACAGCAATTCAAAGTCAAACTGTTGCTTGATATTTCAAAATACTGAGTATTCATTTCCTTCAGTGACGTGGAAATTCACTATTCACAATTCAGTATTGCAAACCAGCAGCTGTGACACTGTGTGGAACCCACAACTTTTTTGTCCTGTCTAAAAAGCAATGGGCAGAGCAAACAGAAGAAATACAAAAAGCTTAGAAAACTGAGAACAAATTCAGAACAAAAATAACAATATCAAGTTCAAAAGCTGGTTGAGTGCACTTTAGGTGCCCAACTTGAAATACATCAAGTACTTTTGAATTTCAGGAAACCCCAAATTCACTTTCTGAAGACTGGCTCCTGTAGGACAAGGCATATTGGGAATTCCTTGTCCATTCAAATTCCTTTGAAAAGTATAGGCCAAAGTTGGTTTGAGTTTTCTTAGCTCTTCAACTAAGCTGACAAGTTGTCTATTGCTCTGCTGCAAAGACACGTTATAAGGTGATTTGGGACTGCCTCTTCTTTGAAACTCCAGTCAGGCTCCAGCAATGAATTACATAAAACACTTGATCCAGAGCTTGTATAACTAGTGTGTAACTATTAACTTGTATAACTTGTGGAACAGTTACATCACCCTATTTTGTATCTGCCTTTTTCTATTTTATGCAATTAAAGACAGTGACATGAAAAGACTATCAAATAGGTACAGGACACATAATGATAAAAAGTTTTATAGCCATGATTCTGAGAAAAGTATGTTCCTTACAAAGAAGTTACACAACTCATTCTTAGAAATGCCAATAAAATCTTTATTTCTCTCCTTCCCCACCCTCTCCCCTCCACACACACACACAAGTTTTCATACTGTATTTTGAAAAAATGTATTTTATTACATTTTCAGAGTTTGAGCCTGTTTGTCATTCCCATAGTTTATTCACTATTCTGTATCTGTGTGAGGCTTTCAACAGTTTCATTTAAATACCATGTATATATAAATATATGTAAATTCCTTCTTCATGCTATCCGTTCATGAGGAATCAGGAAAAAGATTTCCAGGTCTGGAAATACACACTGCTAGGTCATGCTGTTCTGAGCATACTGTCCCGTAAAAGAGGATAAATGGAAACTTGCAGATCATTGCACTGGGCTACTGGGATTCTAGTCTCTCCCAAAACTTTTAAAGCATTTGCAATAAACCTCATAGTTCAAGAGTCATCAGTCATATAAGCAAAACATGCAATTTTAGAGATAATCCTTTAAATCCATTTTGAAGTTTTGCATTTCTCAGCAGAGAGCACAGGATGATCTAGCACAGCAGAACATAAACAGCCAAACTGTACTGCAGATTTTGCTAGGGATTCTTGGGTCAGAGTGGGTGAAAGGATTTCTAACTGTCACTCAGTGTTTCTTCCTCTGAAATAATGAATCATGGTTTCTCTCTTTCACAGAACATTTCAGATTTACAGGCGAAATGCTTCCTCCCCCCCCCCCCCCAAAAAAAAGACACCCCCCCCCCCGAAATAAAAGTCACAAACAAAAAGGGAGTTTCTTGATCGGCACAATGACAGAAACAAAACTGACAGAATGAAGACAGACATTTCTGTGGAGCTTATTACAACAGCAGATTCAATTTAAAGAATCCAAGAAAGGATTAAATATTTGGGGATAGACTTTCTAATATATATTAAGTAAAAAATATTCTAAAACTTTTAACTGAAAGGCCTAGGAAAAAACCTAGACTCATGGTTTAAACCAGTCACTGTGCATTAGAAGTTAGGATGGCATTTAAAGTATGGGAAATTTTTTTAGAGTAGCTGCTTATTGGAGTTTTTGGTATTGTCTTCTTAGATCTATACTCCTGGGTATTGGAAAAGTCTGGCTATGAGTCTGCTCCACTGTGTCAATTTCAGAATATGTATTCTGTTGTTTATTACATTGATCAAGCACTATATCTTCACAGACTGGAAAGACAAAAGTGCTACCTGAACAAGTTAACAAAGCTGGAAAAATGCTTAAACCATATTTCTTAGTTACACTATTAGATTATGCACTGGTGAATTCCTCTGAGGTGGCTCATAAATTTGAGACAAAGACTTTGCCTCCTATAAAGTCTGAAAGGTGTAGGTACCGCCTTCTGTAAATATTAATAATGGCACTGGAGCAAGTGCCACAAGCAAAGGGCACTCAGCCTCTCACAGCCTCCCCAACAAAACCCTCACTACCACACAAACTCAGTACTGCTTGTTCTCAAAGCTTCTTATAAGATTGCAAAAGTAAAGGAATTTTCCTATATATACCACAACAATATGAGGATGAAAGACTGCAGTTACTCCTTCATTGCTACTTGCATTCTCGATGTAGCATTTAAATATTTTTGCAGCAGTCAGGAAAGCTTCAGTGTGCATTTGAGCACTCGCAGTGACTGACCCAACCTAAACTACATCCGTCCCCCAGGAAGTCTTATCTGCACTCCAAAATGTACTCTTTAACTGTAAACTATCTAAAAGCAGATGCACTTTTAATCTCTTTTACAGATTAAACATAAATAAATAAATTCTGGGACTTTTCAATAAATACTAAAGACACCACCCTCAATTGTGCTAACAACCCAACAGCCTGAGTGGGTGCCCAGCAGAGATGCCTTGGGCCTTGTTCCCTGGGTAACGAGGACAGGGGCTCAGGAATGGAGCACAAACCTGCCAGGAACAACACAGGGGCCATTCCACTTTTTTGCTACTCTGTCATTTTAACATATCTCACGAGCGTTCACTGTCTCAAAAGGCTGCTTGAAAGAGGCAGAAATTGCCTTGTGTGCATTCTCCCTTTGAATCCAGGGCAGATCAATGATTGTTTATTTACCCTCAGTGAAGCAAGTGATGGTTTTTCTCCAAATTCTAGCAGACAACGCTCCCACCACTGAGCCTGGCACGACACGTGTCACGCAGAGCTGGGAAGGGGCACAGGACTGGAGCAGGTTAGAAACTGGCTGCCTCAGTCACACAGAGAGCACAATTACTTAATGACAGCAATTTACCAGGTTTACAGTTTGCAGTGCCAAGGAAATATCGCTTGTGACAGTGGAAACAAATCAAGCCTGAAGTGGGTGTTCAGCACAGAAAATCAGAGCTAGTTCTTCCAGCACTGAAAATCATGGAATTTATTTCAGTGCTTAATTAATGCTTTGGATACCCAGTTCTAAGAAGATTTCCTGGAAAGTTTGGGACAATGGTATTCCTTTTAAATAAACAGAAGTTATGGATTAAACTGTCTTTGCTTCTTCCAGTTATTAACTTGACACTAGATTTGGGGGTTTTTTTAATGGCTGTTCACTGTATGCCATTGGTCTTCCAACTGTGAGAGTTATTTATTTGTGCTGTTTTCCTAAGCAACCCTGCTAATTCCCTACTGAAAGATCATGCATAAGAATAGGGCTACCAAAGCCGGCTGAAGTCTTTCAGTTCACAAGGAGAGGACATTAAGGAAGAAAAGGGCTGTTGAAACCTCTCAAGGGTAGATTAATATCTTCACCTTTCCACATTAAACAAGTGCTTTTCAAATTTGTATCATCGTCAGTTGTAACCAGATTTCATGGACAGAGAGATTATGACTTTTTAATATTTAAAATCACTTAAAGAGAAAAGACAGAAAGGGATTTGGTTTAACAGGTAATGAACTCACAACAGTCTCTCAGGAATAACGTCATCAGTGCACAAGAGGGGAAATCACAGCTACATGTATTTCCCCCTGTTGTTTATGTACAGCTGCAGTGATGATTTCTTAGAGTTATGGGAAATGCATGAGAGTCAAAATGTGAAAGAATCAGTAATTAAATTAGGGGGTTCATTTTTGACTAAAAAATTAATTAGCCCAAAACCTAATATATACAGGTTTTTCAGCTGAATAGCTTTCAGACTGAAAAACACTAGAAATCTATCACTGCTTTCTGACCTACTTTCCATGGTCATGGATAATTCGATCTTCTTGCCTTTCATATCTCTCTGTCTCTGCCAACAGACAGACGAGCAGTGGAAGAACAGAAGAGGCGGGTTGGGTTGAGAGGCCGGATCAAGGTAAATCATAGCAAACAAGAGACTGGAAGATTTCAGACACCTACTCCCTAAATAAGCAGATGATTATTCTTACTAGGATGAAGTCAAAGGACATTACTATTGCAAATATAGCATGTCTCATAAATCACCAAAAAGTCTCCAAGTAAATGATCTATGGATGGATAATGTAGTGTCTTAAACAATTATTATACCACTTAGAGTACCAAATCTAAATTCTACAAAAAGTTAATCAAGGCAATTGAATAAATAGATCTGTTGAAAAATGAAATCTCAGAAATAGGAGGGAAATTGATTAAACCAGACGTTTTCTACAAGAATTACTGTTATTTTTGTTTCAGAACTATGTATTTGTTTTAAAACAGAAGCAATTTATAAGATGTGAAGTAACCCAGAAATCATACATTTCATTTCAATTCAGCTATTTTACCTGTACTGAACAACATAAAACAAGGCTTTTCAAGCTAAGATGATTTTGCTATTATTCCCCATAAGGAACTTTTCATATGTCCCAGTTTCTACCCTGAGCCCTCCCCTCCTGCATCAGTTTTATTCTGAATTCCTAATTAAATGCATTATGTAACAGCACTGTCAATTGTCATCTCTATTTCCCGTCTTTGAATAGCTTTTCATCCCATTGACCACTTTAAAATAGATTACATGAAAATACAAGTTTCTACAAATACGTCTGATAATTGACAGCTGTTTGGAGAAGATAGACCAAAATTCGTGTCCCTATTTAAAGCAAGGCAGCATAAATCCAGCAGTTTCCTGTAACGCGGGCAGTATATACATGGACTAAGCCAGCCTCTGCATGAGGTGCTGCATGCCCACCCAAACATGGAAGTGATTTAGGAGCTGAAAAAAAAAAGAGTGGAGACAACAGGAGCTTTAGCACATCACGATGTTCTGTGAGATAAGGAAAAGAGAGATTTACAACACTGACCAACGGAAAGCATCTCCACTAGTTTTACTATTCAGATGCCTTTTTCCTTTTCCCCTTCAAAGTTTTCTGTGTAGCCCCCAAAATGAAGTAGTCATTATTTGCACATTCCTAATTAAATACTAATAAACTCTCAGGTATAAGCTTCATGAAAGAGATCCAGAAGCTTAACTTCAGATGAAGTTCTACGTGACATCTAATTACACTGGCTTCATTGAGGATCTGCATCCTCTGACCTTGGCCCAAGGGTAAAACAAGCCACCGACTGCACTGCAGTGATCCATGTCTATGTTTCCTAAAGGCAATTATCATGTTTGAAAATGTTTGCTTCTAATAAACACAAGCCATATTGCTTATAGGGATTACTTGCCTTTTTGAGATTAACAGTTTATTGCTCATTGAAAATTATACTGGGGCTGAGGCAGATGTAAAACTTGTAGGTGTCAAGTCTGTCAAAGAACATACAGGTATCTTCCCACTCCCAGGCAGTGTATACACCTCTGCAATCCTGCTTTAACGAATGAGTTGATTTTTCCAGCATTAAAAGTGCTAACTGGATTTTGTGTATTGCAGTTATGACCATAGAAACCTAGAAGACATGTTCAACCAACTGTCCCAAGATCTACCCTCTTATGCTGAGTTTTCTAGTACAGCTGTGTGCTCCCCACACCATGAAATAACAAAACCAGCACCTATACTACTGTTCTTTACAGTTCAGCAGAAATTAATTTTTGTTTGTTCTTGCCAGCCAATTTTCCTTTCAGAAAGCTGTCAGTATGGGAAATGATAAATATTCCCAAAATGCTGGTCTCTCATTTGCTGTATTCCTTTTACGATCCCTAAGCAAAACAAACAAACGAATCACCCTCAAAACCTACTAAGTTCTTATTTTTTAATAAAGCTATAGAACATAAATGATTCATTCAATGAAAGACTTTGTTTTAATTGGAAGATGCTATGATGATGAATTTGCAGTCAACTCCAGATGACAAAAGAGAAAGTAGAAATACAGAGGCTTTTCATCTCCATGACTGAGATTGTATGGACTGTGAAACCTTCACTTAGATTAAACACACTTGGTTTCATAATTTAATCATCACAAATTTGGGAAAAAAAAATCTTCAGAACTAGAGGTAAATTTTTTAAGTTAATCTATAACTTTGTTTTGTTCTGCAGTGTTCTGGCCACACAGAGAACAGGAAAGGGGGGAGGGGGTGTTTTAATTTCACTGTGACTTTCAGTTTCAAGATTCCTAATAAAATGTATTTCCTTTGATTCAAGAACTGGCGCTGTTGTATCACATAATGCTGCTATAGATTTTCTTTGTAACAGATTTTTTTTCCCCACTGAAAATGAAGTAAAACTAGCTGGAAATAATTTGGGGAACTTATATTAAAAATAATTAACAGGAAGTGAGCATTTTACTATAAAACCTTTTAGAAATGTTTTAAATTTTTTCTTAATATTTTATCTTTATACCATACAAGATTAATACACCTAAAAACATAATGAAGTACCAATCATTTAGGTAGTGAAACTTCCTAAGGCATCTAGTAAATATAATTTGTGTGGGCTTTTGGGTTTGTTTGGGTTTTGTTTGATTGTTTTTTTCTTTATATAGCTACCTGAACTGAGAGGTAAAAGTGTGTGGGATATCAATAACATATTTTATTATATCCTAATGGCTAAAGTTTTATCTATATTGAGTAGCCACACTGATACTAAAAGGCCTCTAGTTACTGTGAGTACAGACATCCATACACAGAAGAGCAGCTTGCAGCATGGTTCTGTACTCAAATATGGTTTTAGAAAAGCAGGTTTAACTGGGGGAAAAATATGGAACAAACATAAAGGAGAGAAAGCTCACCTTTGAAAAACCAAAGGCTGTTACAGTGCTTCTTGAAGCAAAAAGGCTATAATTTTTTTTTTACTGTTATTCAGAAACAATAATTATTTTATAGTTTTCTGGTTCCATACATTTTTTTAAACCTTTAAAGCCATGCTTTTGTTAGAAAAGAAAAAAAATCTTCCCTCAGGACAACAGGAAGAAATTTCTGTTGTGTTGCAAAAGTACAAAGTTCAAGCTCAGAAGTGTATGCTAGATATTTATTTATAATATTTAATTTCCTACTTTATATGGACTAAAAATATCCTCAGAGTTCCTCCACCTTTTTAAACATAGAAATTATTCACATATTATGAGATTGCTCCATTGGTCTTCTAAAAATTGGTTTAGAACTTCTTTTATGAAAAATCTGTCATTTCTAACTAAAAGAAGGTAATAAAACACAGTACAAAATTCGGTGGTTGTCTATCAAAAGAAATTATAACTCTTGAAAGGTCAGCTATAAATACCTTTTCTAATGCCTCTGGTACTGAAAAGAGCCTCATGATAATGAATATAATCTTTGTCCAGATTTTCTTTTTCAAGGAAATCACAATTTGGTAATTTCTACATGTTAAATTGGTTTCTTTTACCCTCTTCTTTACACATGCTCTGCAAGATTAATCCTTTCATAGTGAGGGAGAAAAAGAAACCCAAACCTGTTTAGAAGGAGTAGCTGGCATCATTGCAAAGTAGACTGAAAGTCTGTCTTTGGGGGGAGGGCAGGGGGAAGACTTCAGGAAGACAGACATCAGGATTAAAAAAACCAGTTCTGCTTCAGTGTGTGAAACAAAGTGAAACATTTCTGGATTAATATAGAGAAACACAGGAAAAACAGATTAACAAGTGGGATTGCTGCTTTCATTTTTTCCTTAGGTAACCCTCACCCACAGTCGTTCCCAACACCAGCACAGACCTAAACTAAGTTCTGAACGACAAAAGAAGCTACTGACTGATGTACCTTTCTGAATTACAGTCTTCAGTGGTTTTTACATTAGATCTGTCATAATATGAAGACGTAGTGAAGTTGAAGACATTGCTTGTGCAAGTGCATCTTATCTGCTGTTTTAAGAGATCTCGCGGAGTATGTCTCTGTTTATTTAGTGTTCTCCTTAATGCAATAAACTGAAGAAGACACTGAAGTAAGGAGCTAAGTAAGGTCCATGCTAACTACAAGAATTCCTAACAATTAGGATCTGGAGATGTTTGGGTTTTATTAATTATCCCCACTTTCTAAATATGTAGCATAAAAAATCTATTTATTTCATGGCAACTAGCAGAGAGAGAAATACATTGACCTTTATGGAACAAAAGGTTTTACTGGGATGGAATTAGCCAGTACTCTTACCAGCTATCTCACCATACCTTGGCTTGCCTTCAAAGTTAAAATTCTTTGAGGTATATATACGTATAAGTATTGCTAAACATTTTCTGTGTATCTCAGATAAATATACATGTATCCCATGTCCTTACTTTAAGATAACTATCACCAGAAGCCAAAATACTCCTAGACCTTTTAAGTGAGTCAAAAAGAACACTCCTGAAGGTATTTATAATAAAAGAAAGGACCTGTACATATAAAAGTGACAGAATTAGGAGCCTCAGTTTTATTTGAGCTGACACACTGAAAACAGTTCATTTAGTCTGTATGTGAAGACAAGGAAGAACATAATTTTTTATGCCTCAACTACTTAGCCTGTAGACCCCCGGGGTACTGGGGTCTCTTTCAGGGCACTAGGGCAGACTTCAATGAGAATAGGAATCACCCTTCATGTAGGTGTGACATGTAAGCTTGCCTAACAGCAACCAAACAAGGAAAGACAAGATTTTGATCTCCTTTGACCCAAAACTAGACAGAATAGTAGGGTTTGGGGTTTTTCCAGTAGTAGGAAACGTAACCAGTTGGCCCAAAAATCTTGCTTTTGAAGGTCTACCATCAACAAGTAGTGCTTGAAGGCTGTGTAATGAGACAGATATCAGCTCTCAACAACCTGCCCAAGGAATGACAGGAATATATAGCTGGAAGCAAAATAGCACACTTTAAAACAACACAATGCAAGTGTTTTAGGGGGTCATTGATGACTGAGCACCATATGATGCCAGATACAAAAAAGAAACTCGGCTACAAATGGATCGTGCGCAACCAGAGCTGAAAATACTGCTTAAGTTTTTAAGTACAAGCAACTTGGTCTACAAAAAACAGATTAACCATTACTCTTTTTCCCAAAACAGTTAGGAGGCATTCAGTGCATGCAGCTCTGTTACAGGATTATTTAATGTCAAGGAACTGTAAGAGTAGTAATTTTAAAACAGTGCTACATACTGATGTTTCCATTGGTCAGGTCAAAGCAGTGATAATTCGTTCTGTCTGAACTGTTGCAATCAGGTATGCAACATAACGCTTTATGCCACAATTCCAAATTAGTTTAATTCAGTATAGATCTGTGCTACTACTGAAAGGATTGAGCCTGCCTCCTTCCCCCTTCCTAATTCCTGTCCCCTTTCTTGTGCTAGCGCTAGCACTCAGGAACACGTGATGCATTTGTCAGAGATCTCATATTCATGAAAATTACATTTGGGGAGTTAGTTTCTAACCAGATCAGTGGCAGGGGGTTTATTTCTAACCAGATTAATGCCAGATCCAGTCCACATTGCAACTCCATGAATGTCCATGTCTGCTCAAGGGAAGGGGCAAGAATGAAAAACTGAGGCTGTGCCCTTCGGTGGCATCGATGATTCATGACAGTTAAACTGCTGTTGGCTCCCCAGGTAATGATTGCCACAGAAAACCTTAAAATGGAGCAAACAGACTGTTGCCAATTGTAGCTTTGCGCAGGATCAGTGAGAGTGATTCCTCAGCTACCCCTTGCAGTTTCTTTCTCTGCCTGACACTTCATACATTCTTCTGTTATTTAAGCTGTTCAGTTGCAGTAGTAATACTTATTCCTGCCTTATTAACTAATGAGAATAATTGCCTATTGTTATCTTTATTAAACCCCTCCTTTTCCTTTTTAACAGTCTTGCTTCTTAGAATACTTCTTTCCCCTAAGTTGAATAGGACAACTTGATTTCCATAGTGTCTGCTAAAGTAGGATATCAGTTTAATAATTATGGATTAAATCCCTGTATAAATTAAATCAAAACCCTCTCTCTCTTATTGCATCTCCACTTTGATTAATCCGTTGCCATTCAAATGTAAGAATTCTGCAAGGACTCCTCCAAACCTGTGTTGTTTTCTGTGTAGGAATCAGCATCCTGCTTTGGACTGTAACTTCCCCGAGTCAATACAGATTTTACAGTGCCTCTGACCTGCTGTGAAGGGATTTGTATTTTCCACCCTGTAAGCACACAGATCTTCCCTAGCTGCACTTACACTAATTTGAGGACACATGGAGAATTTGGCAGAGACTATTACAGTGCAGTGAATGGAACCACTCTACTTAGTAAGGGCTTCATAAGCAAGCCCATATTACAGTGTCGTAATACAAATATATAACTAATTAACTAAATAATGAAGGGGAAACATAAAAACAGCTTCTTATGTGTGGGGAATTATAGAGCCTAAGGCTCAAATGGCAGCTTTAAATAAGTGTTTCTTTACTTTTGTTAAGACAGGTTGCTTTATGTTAATATACATTTTATATTAAAATCAATCATAATGTATATTGGATTCTGTGGTTATAATTCCTATTTTCTGCTTTATGTGTCACTCACTCATTAGTTTCCTAAATAACAGAGAACACACTTAGTCAGTTGGCATTTTCCAGTGTTTTAATTGCCTGCTGTGATATAATTATTGTGACATTTTGGGATGTTTTTAACATCCTGAATTAAATATTCTGACATCCCACAGAGCACTTCATGAAAACAGTCAAACTGTATTCAAGTCATTAGGAGTCTACAGTTGTCCTTTAATATTAAAATTATTTTTGACACTAAAAATGCAGATAAAATTAAAGTATTTAACAACTTAGATCTTATGTCCAGTTTAATCTTTAAAATTGCAAAATATTATTAGAATATAGTGAGTAACTATGGAGTTCAAAATATTGCATTAATTTTTATTTTCTTTTTTTTTTTTTTGATAGCTATCAAAGAATGCTACCCGTGAAATCCTATCCACAATGTTTAATTTTTGGTGAATCCTCACAAAATTATGTAATTTAAATTATTAAATCATTTAAATTTAATGTTAGTTTATATATTAATTAATATGATTAAAATATGCTATACATATTTTAAATAAGTTATTCTTATTCTCCTTTACAATGGTTGTGAAATACTGAGCATCTTTGAAAATTATTTTACTTGCCATGAAAATAGTTTATGACAACATAAAATGCTTTGTCTTCCAGATTAGACTTCTTTTCTGCAAACATTAATTGTGTAATGGATGAAACAATGAGAATAACAAGGTGCAAGAGTACCTAAGAATAAGACAAATTTACACAATAGGCAGCCATTTCCCTCTCTTGGTCTTTTCAGCCCTGTTTTGCAAATGGATTGGAAGTTTGCTGGTATGTGCTAGGAGAGCATGTAAGAGGTTTTGGGAACCACAGAGTCATTAAGGTCAGCTCCATTCAGTCTTCGAGTTCAGCCCCTTCTGTCTCTATCACCACCACTATAGAAATGGGTAAGTCTTGTCAGGGATAGAGACAGAAGTCAGGAGAGTGATGGAGGATGATATTGCACACCGACAATCTCCAGTTAATACCTGGTCCCTAAAGACTCATACGCTGGCTTGTGCACAACACAATATTAAATTGCACTATGGTCAAACTAGAAAACCAGAGATACCCTGCCACTTAACTTCCCCATGTAAGAGTATGGCTCAGAGATAAAAATTGTACCTGTTTATTTAATATACTTTCAAGGAGCAAGGCAATGTTTTAATATATACTTAATGTTTCATTTATATTTAGCACTGATATCCCTGAAACTCAAACAAAATACCCAATTCATATTCTCACATTTAAGGGATAAATAATGATCTTTCTAATCTTAACTGCAAATTTAGTTAGTCTATAACATTAATCAATTCAATTCCAAAAGATTGCCTGAATTTTCCTGTAATAACATTTATAAATAAATGTAACCCTGTAACAATGAAGTAATATTCCACAAGTCTTAAATGCGGTTGTGGACATTTATACAAAAATATATTGGGCTATTGAGTGACCAAGACACGGTCCATGCAAGATGAGTGACAAGACCTTGTGTGGAAAGACAGTAGTTGCTAGCTATTAGAACTGAAACTAGAAGTGAGGAAGCAACAGTAAACAGACTTGTACTATGTTGGCATTAGTTTGATAGTGAGAATATAAAAAGTGAAGTTCATTCTATTTCTTAGGCATAACACAGCAAAAAACCTAAATCAAATCAATTATCTGATACAAGCGAAGAAGATGACAGTATTACTGAGCACAGTGTGTGCAAAATTAATGTCCATCATAATTTTAGTGAGAACCTGGAGAGAGAGATAATGGAGTTACGACTAGGGGACAAATTTGCAGCAGGGATGTTACTTTTATGTGTACGATTACCTGTCTCTTCTATGAGTTATTGCTTTACTTATATGGCTACTTATTTACTTTATATCTTTCTGATAGTACACTGATGATTCATATTGACTTGAGCATGCCCTAGCATATTTACTACAATAAAATGCACTGAAACAATCCCAATTATATGATCAAAATCTTCAATAACCCAGCTGATATTTAATGCTGACACTCAATCCTCAAGCTTTTATGCAGAGTTGAGAGTCTTCTTTTGTTGGAATCATGTCTTCACTTTTTATATGTCTCTAAAACACTTTAAATGAGTTAATTACAATTCGAAACAGCAGATGTGGGTTTTAACAGCCATAGGGTTTCCACTAACAGGATATCTGAGCAAATATCCTGTTAACTTCAGTGAAACTCTTGCAGAGCAGCAAAAATATGGAACCAAGAAATAAGAAATTACAAATAACGTGGTTAAAATTAAGCTCACATAAACTCTGCCTGCATTTACAGCCAGGAGGAGATCAGCACTGCTGCTATTTTATCCCAGTTCTGAATAATTTTTTTAAGTAGGATCGGTGCAAGTGTCCTCAGCTCTACTGACTGTGGAACTCAAAAGTCCTGCTACTTCATTTTACCCGCTGTTTAGCCAGGCATCTAAACTACCCGTGATAAATGCATCCCCATTCAACAGAGTATTTAAGTACATGCTTCATGCAGCTAAACACAATGTAGACTTAAGCACTCACTTGTAATGAGCATAGTAATACACTGCCAAAAATTTGCTTTCCCTTCTACTTGTAAATATTCCAAAGCATGGAGATGGTGACAGGTGAATGGAATTGAGAAAAGATTATCCAGAACAGCTTATTCAACTGATCATTTTCAGGCACGAAATCTATGGGGACAGAGTTTTTTATCTTGAAATATAATCAGCCAACATTGTACTACATTGTAGCGTAATACTAAAAACCAAAGAATAAAGCAAAGAACTGTTAAGTGCCAGAAGCAAGCCTTTAAAAAGACTTCCAAAAGTTTTCTGAGTTTTTTGGGGGGTTGAGGGTTTGGGTTGGGTTTTTTTCTCCTCAGAATTATCCCCTAAAAAAAAGAAAAATAACTTATTAAGATGTTTCTGTTAAAGATGGGAATACTTGGTGACAGTCTGCAGGTAGTTGTAGCTGCCATTACAGAAAGTGATGCCTAGCATTGGTTTGGAAAAAACATTATGACTGCATTTTGCATGGGGCCTAATACTTTAGTATTAGGTATGCTCTGAGAATCTCTCCCAGATCAAGCTGCTTAGAGGATTTGGTAGAGAAACAGTTCCCAGACCTCTGCCAGGCTGAGGCAGAACGCAGACAAGCTCCAAGCAGCCTTGGCCATGCACAAAAACAGAAGTCTAGACACATTTACACCTTTAAAGGCAAAGAAAGAAAGAAAGAAAGTCAACTGCATCTAGAATGAAATTGCTACTGAGCAAGGTCATCTTGGATCATATTTTAGGCTTCATGATCATAAGCCCTTTACTTGAGCTACTATCCGATTCCTCTGATTTTGAGGTCTATTAGCACTTCCCTTACAAAAGAAATAGCAGGATCTTGGGAAAATTAAGAGAGGCAATTGCTCTGCAGAAACTAGAGCAGACAAGCAGAAGGAAGTGTATACTGCAAACTGCATAACTTAGGCTTTACCAAGGCAGCTTGAGCGCTGGAAGCAAGTCAGTGAAATTGCCCCAAGTGTCAAGCAGCTGCGGTTATAGGCTGTTCCCAGCCCCTGAGCAACCTGCTTTCAAACTAGCTCAGATAGCTCTGCTGCAGTCAACAGGCATAGCATAAAACCAATCCAGGAAAGAACTTTTGGTATGCACTTAAGTTCATAATTAGGAAAGTGGGTAAGTGGATGCTTGAAGTTAATCACCTACTTAAGTGCTTTCCTGAATTACAGCCATACTCTGGTATAACCGATAAGTGTACCTTTATATAGACTCCACTTTATAATTCTATACAGAAGCTGAGAAGGAAAGTATTCAGATTAAAGGAAGGGGAATGAAGCTGAGTAAATTCTATTCATGCTAGTTTTGTTGGCTTTCTTAATGCTGCCATACCAGTTTGACCTTTATTTAGAAGTCTGTTTGATTTTTGTCATTGAGATTGATATGTTTCTAAGCAATAGACTATTTATATAAAAACATTCCTTCCTTTCCCCTTTGCTTTTTGTTTTTCTGCATATTATAGCAATTTGTACCATTTCTTATTTCTATTGCTAAATAGATACGGTTGTTAGGTTTGCAGTAATTCCATCCATAGCTGTTCAGTGGATATGGCAGAGAGCTGTTTCCTGTCTCCCACACTGGTGAAGCAGCTTTCTGAGTAAATATTTACAAAGAAATAATTTCAGTACAGTTTAATTAAAATGTTAATTTTTAAAGAATGAGAACTACATAAAGTTAATATGATTAAATCAAATTTAAAAATCCAAACAAATAACAAACCACGAGCTAGAGTCAGTATAATCCTATTGATCACTGTAAACAACAGAACATTTATTCCTGAAAATGATCTTTCAGTACAGAATATTTATGTTCACTGAATTCACACTAAAACCCTTCCACCCCTTTGTGTTTACTAAACATTCTCCAACATAATTCATTAAAAGTAGAAGCAATATTATTAGCTATTCTGAAAAACTCCCAGGTTTCAGTAAACGCAGTTTATTCCAGTCACACCAGAATCAAGCCAGAGAGTTGTAACATCAGGAAGGCCATCTGTTCGTCCAAAGTTTGATCTTCACCCTCTGAAAGTGTGGTTCACGTTGTCAAATACTCATTGCATTTCATTTCAGAGGTAGGAAAATCATCCCTAGACAGATGATATTTCAGATTTGGTGTTACTCTTTTCTCCAGAGCAAAAAGATACTATACATACCCTCAGTCTTGCATATTTTAAACCAAGATTTACTTTACTTTACCTGTGAAAAAGTAACAAGAAATTGCTACAGGATAACAAAAGATTATTTTGCAGATACAGATCTGAGTAATGAAACAAGAACACAAATACCTTTATTTTTAGTGAGAGATATATATATTCATTTATTTGCAGTCAAATAAACTAGGATGGAATACCTGGAAGGTGGCTACATGAGCAAACACTTGTGCACATAAATTGTCTTGCAGGATCAAGGCCTAAACTTATTTTAAAAAGAACCCAAATTCAGCCAGAAGCTTGACATTAGCTCAGTTTTATCTTTTTTAAAGATAAATTCACCCAAAGGTGCTATAGATTTATAATCTCTAAAGAGAGGTTCCGTTGGACAAATAATAATGAAGCAGAACATGCTACTCCTATAACTACAGTAAATACTGAAATACTAAGACATATGTTTAAAAAATGGTTCGAGAACAAACCTGTCCCCTACCTGCTGAGTCCCTAGAGGCTATGACCTTCCTCAAAGTTCTTATTCAGAAGTTTCCCAAACTGAACATACTCTGCATAATCTCCATAAGAAAACCAACTTCCTTCTATTCCCTCTAAGATTTAACTCTTTGAGTATTAACACTGCTTTAACTTAACACTTACTCTTTTCTAATTTTGTTTCCAGTTGCAAATTCACTATGACGTTCTTTTCGTCACCCACCTAAAAAGGTAAGATTTTTTTCTTATCATGTAGAGTAGAAATCACTTACTGTACTAATCCTATTCTATCACACCTAAACCTTCTCCCAGGTGAACATAGTTAACTGCTCCCAGAGGAACTACTTCCCTCTCCCCTATGAATTTCAATTGACCAGAGTGCAACAGCTAGAGCACTAGAGGTAGGTAGTTGTTCTCTCTGTGTCCAGTCACAGATTTATTAACAAAACATAGCATAGAGAAAACTGTGTGTAAAAACTTCAATTAGCTATCATAATAGGACTGGTTATAACTTTAAGTTTGGGTGACAAGGTTAGAGAAAAATAATTTTTGTGTCCTATTTTCCAATCCGAAGTGCACCTCTTCTAGAACAGAAAAAAAAAAAAAGAGATGTTGACTTATAGCCTTCATTTGGGGAGTGATTAGCTTGTGTTTTGCATTATTCAGTGCTTGTACTGGGTGAGTACTTGAATATTTTTTTCTTTACTCAGATTCTTTTGAAGATGGCACATTAAAGCCTTTTTATTCTGGTGGGATTTTTGGTTTTGGTTGTTTTATTTTGTTTTCAAACGAAGATTTGCTGACACTGCCTACAAAGCTGACAGTGCATGCTGGAGACAGGAAGATTGGTTATGCTGTACATAGAAGCATTGCTTATGTTAGAGGCAAGTTAGCAGATCCTCAAGCAACTGTTCTATAAACTTCAGGATCCTTCTCAGGCAGAGAAGCAAGATGACTACCAGATCACTTAATAGTTTGAGGAAAGGTGATTTCTAAGTCGTTATTTCTCAAGCAAACAATATCAAAATGAAATGAAAACTCACTAAAAGGAAACCTCAGGAAACTATGCAGCTTGGAGGTTTGTATAGCTTGTACCAAGAGGATTTCCTTACAATCTCTAGCTACTCTTGACTG
This sequence comes from Nestor notabilis, assembly GCF_000696875.1. Classification (NCBI taxonomy): domain Eukaryota; kingdom Metazoa; phylum Chordata; class Aves; order Psittaciformes; family Psittacidae; genus Nestor; species Nestor notabilis. The sequence continues at coordinate 95,240 of NW_009940664.1, forward strand.
TCACTTATACAAAGAAGCAGATTTTTTTTTTCTCAATATACAATAGAAAACAACTTGTCATAATGACCCTTATTGTACTTACTTCTGCTGAATTGGTAAGATAATACTCACCTGTCTCTCTCATCTTGTCATATCTGTAAGAAGGAATGTGAAGGAGGGAAAAATGTTTAACATGTTTTAATATTCCTTTCTTCTGACTTTCATTTTCATACTGAGCTTTGCTTACATGACGAGGGATTGCTACTGGTTCGTGTGTGTGTGTGTATGGCTTTGTTTCTGAGAGAGAAAAATCTCTTACAGGTCATCCAGGTTCTGCATGGAGTCAAGCTTTTTTCTTCACCTTTAATGATATTTGTTTAGTTTGTTTGGTTTTAATGTCGCAAATTGGCATTTTAAGGAAGCATATTGGCTCTGGAAGACTTGTTTTAAATGCATTTCCCTGCTCCAAGGCATGTTATTACTTTAATGAATACCTTTGTAATTAAAAGGAAGTGTCTTTCCAGATGACCGAAAGGGTGACTGTTTTCCCATGTCTAAAATCATCAGTGTCACTTAAGTTTATATCTTTAAATAGATCCTTTCATCAACTTAATAAACATGATTCCAAAATAGAAAACAGTATATTTCGTGGTGAAGTGTATTTCTTAAAAGAAAGTCGTCATTGCTTACTTGTTTAAAAAAATACAATTTAGAGGAATCTCTGAAAGATCTCACAAATGTTGATCATGATTATTGAGTGGTTTTGGTCTGAGAGTGATGATGTTCTTGAGATGATGCTTTCATGCACTTTTAACAAAGGCTGGGGAGTAGACTTCAGAGGGAAAGGAGCTGCTCTGCCATTTGGTCATGTTTTCCTTCCAAAATAAGTCTATGATGTTCACCCAGATCATGGGAGACACAAAGCATGTTACCCTTCTCCCTAGGAAGTTAGAATAGACATCTCTGAGTACAGAGAAAAGCCTGATAGCTATTATACTACTGAAGGCTTAGGGCAAAGCTTGTTTGTTTGCTGGCTTACATACAGTCCACTTCATATGGATTAGCTAAAAAGTCACATTGGCTGTTTGGTGACTAGCTGTACATCTATGTAGGGTCCTATCCCAAGGGCTGATCTTAGTTCAACCTTCTGCTTCATTTGTTTCTTCAGCATGGTTTTGTTTCATACCTTCCCCTCACCTTTTTGTTCTCCACTATGTATATATTTATGATCTTGACCTAGATGTGGTTCTTTTATCATGTGTTACATCACTAACAGCAGCATTACTTTATTAGCAAACTCCAGGGTTTCACTTCTGTGAAACAAGTAAAATGCATCACAGCTAATATATTTTGTAGGAATTGGTAACAGAAGTGGTATAATACTATTTAATGCTTAATGTTGAACTCTCTTCATATCAAGATGTCCTTGGGCAACACTGATTTGTCACATGCTGTATAAGACTTTGTTTACGACAATTTTGATCAGAAGTACTCAAATTTAACAAACAATCAGGCCACAGATGGCAGTTAATCTAGTCTTTGACTAAATTAATTGCTTTCATAATTGGGTACACATGGAGCTGTTTAAACATTAAGCACAGTGCTGTTAGGTATCTTTAACAAGAGAAAGTATGGCTGTTTTAACCAAATGCTTTGAGCAGCTGAGAATAACAGGAGAGTGCATGTCAGAGGAAGAAAAACAGAATGCTGAGGCTGCTTTTAGCTCTGCATAGACAAGAAACAGCAAGATTAGAATTGCCATGTTTGGTTAAATTTTTGAGAAATGTTTTGTAATTGCACAGAGATGGGAAACTTCTCACTGTTATTCTGTCACTGAGCATAGAATTAGCTCAAAATTTGGGGAAGAACATGTTTTATCAGCTTCCCCTACACTTAATCAACAGATTGCTCATGTATAAAAACAAGGGGAGAGGAGTTTTGGTTACTACTTGCACAAACTTTCCAGTGCTGGCGCATGCAAACCTCTGACATATCTAGCCAGGGATTCTTTGTGGAGAGAATGGTGATATCCAGGATGAAAACATGATGATCACGGTAAGGGTAATCTGATAAGCACTAGGATACTGGGCAGTGGGGATTTTGTGCTGGTAAATTAGTATGCTTATGTAGCAGTCCACACATAAAGATACTTGTGCGTCATAGCAAGTTGTGTTGGCCTTGACTGGTTTCCACCTGACAGACCAAGTTCTCATTTAGCTTAGCAGGGAGTTTTGGGGAGATCATTTTTTCACATATGCACAAGCTCCTGTCTAGCAACCTACAGGTCTATACAGACCTATACAGGAATTCCCCAGGAGCAGATGAAGCTTCTGTTTTGCAGGCCACACCTAGTAAGGCTACACCAAACAAAAAAGCATCGCCACTAAAAGTCCTAATATCCCTGAAACCACAGTGAAAATTCTATCATTGGGACTGTTTATATTCCAGCTAGTATGCTCTTCCTATCCTTTCCTTTTCTACAAAGGAAATGCAAGATGTTTTAAAATACAATATTTTCAGTGATAGGAAATATTGATCCTAGCAGTGAAAAGATGTTATTTCCAATAATCTGTTGCCAACAATCATGCAAAACAGTTGTACAAGGTCAATGTGGAAATGGAGCTGAGATTTATTTTAGAAGTAGCATTCCACGTATAAAAGGAGCGTTCATAGGGGAAAAGGCCGCTGCTGAGGAACTTAATGAGTTCTTTGCATCAATGTTGGAGGTGGGAGAAGCTCCTTACGCCAAATCCTTTATTTCTGGGAGGAGGGAACTTGGCAGAGGAGTTGTCTAAAATCAAAGTGGCTATGCAAGAGCTATGAAACAACTTGCTAAAATAAACACTAAAAATAAATCACCGAGACTTGAGTATTCGCTTGAGTTCTGAAAGAATTCCAGTTTGAAATAGCTGAATTACTAGTGGAAGTGTATGACCTCTTTTAGCTTTTTTGAATTTTAAGACTGGAGACAGTATCCCTAGAGATTTGCTATCTTAAAAATAAATAAAACTTATAAACAGATCAAGATCAAAATTGCTTTGGATTTTAAAAGCTTATGTGCTTTCTACAATGAGTTCATAGCTAAATCTTTTCCTATTTCATAGTCCTGTAGATAGAATGATGAAAGATTAGAGCCCACTTTAATCATCAGCAATCGATGCTGCTGGTTTAAGACATTCCTAGCACCTCCTTTGACCTTCTGGTATGAATAATTCTAGTTGAATAACACTGGAATCTATTTTATGGCAGCAACGCCTGGTTGATAAACGTTGAAAGCAGCTGGTTGTGAGAATGCCTAAAAGCCTAGGAATTTGAGAAATAATCTAAATGGGGATGGCTTGTTACAAGGGTACGAAAAGTACTTGGTATGAAACTTAGTCAACCAAATCAGACGAAGTGGTGGTACAGCCTTGACTTGTAACAATATATGCGTAACGCATAAGTCTATGGTTATTTTTATTTTTAATAGTAAAACGCTACAGTTAAGATAGAGCCTCTACCTTAAGGAACAAAGCATTGCCAAGTCTCACACTTGCGTTACAAATTCACTTAACTCTTGAAGCCCAAGACTGTAGAATCAGTGAAGACCGGAGCTTTTTGGCTTCCCTTTGGAAGAAATTGCATACATAATCGTTCAAAAAAGGTTGAAAACATACCTTGAGTAAACCATAAGCAGAAAGGCAAAGAAAACTGCACAATGGAAAGTAATACAATAGATAGACTGGATGGAGAAGGAATATATCTGAATCACTGGGGCCCAACTTGAAGGAGCAGGATCCCAGCATTGCTCCGAAGTGGTTATAGCACTTTTGGATCCACAACAGTTTCTTAGCCATCTTGCTCTGCACTGTGGGGAGGCACTGCCAGGAAATACAGATACCTAGCTGTGAAAACATCCTTCAAGGCAAAAGGTAGGAACTTAAACGCATTTTTAAACAAGAGGAGGAAAGGGAAGAAACAAATGTTTTGTTTTTTAGAGGATGTGAACTTGCTTAAGTAAGAGAAGAAAAAGAATAATTCCATTTGCCACTGAACCCATTAATATTTGGAATGAAAAAGACCTTTCCAGGGATGATAAAATTATGGGAAAGGACAACAATGTTACGCTTTTTCTTATGATGATCTGCCGTAGATCTACTCTGCCGTCTGCTTTTCTCAGCAGGAATCCAATGAGGAACTGCTCAGGCTGTCATATTCAGCCTACTGTGACTTCATTTTTTTTTATTAGCTGAGGGGATTACTTCATGTAGTCCCAAAAAGGGATACTTGATGTGAGTCTATAATTGTTCTGTTAATTTGAATTCACTTAATACAAAAATGGTCTTTAAAAATCAATGTGAAAATGGTCAGACAATGCAAGAAAATAATCAGATCAAGTTTTTAAACAGCTACACGAGAAATAAAAGGGGGAAAAAATATTCCATGTGTTTGATTTTAAAATCGAAGGATGAAAAAAGGGACAATAAGAAAATATCTTGTCTACATTGAATTAACTGCTTTTGTGAAATAGAAATGTTATCTTCAGTCCTTTTGCAGCACTACAGAGATTGATTGAAACCACATGAAAAGATACCTACTGAGAACCAACAGACAAAAGCCCAAACATTTCAAGAAAGCAGTTATGCAAAGTAATGTAAGGCCACAGCAAACTAACCCCCCCAGCGCTGATCTAGCTTGTGAAATAGCTGCATTTCAAGAACAACTATAATGAAATTATTGTCAAATTATTTTGGGTCTGAAAAATCATGTTGCTGTTTATTTTGCTAAGGGGGATGAATTTAATTCACAAAGCTCCTCCTTTCTTCTTCTTCTACTGTTTTATGATTGTTTTGTTTTGTTTGGGGGGGGGTTGTTTTGTTTTGGGCTTTTTTTAATTCAAAATGCTTAGCTTGAAAATGGAAGAGATTGCAGTGGTGGGGAAGGAGGGTGAAGGGAGTTCACTGGGAGATTCAGAAGATAACAAAACCTGAACTACTGACAATTCAGCTAAAAGAAAGGTTATACATAAAATGGATAAGATGAAGCTTATAGATGTAATAAAAACAGTAGTTCTAAATCAAACCATGAAGAGGTCTACTTCAAGAGGTAGGGAAGTAGGCAAGTGAAGTTACAGGAAATAAATTGCTTTACTCAAGTGACCAATGAGCTATTCAGTCTCATTTCCTACCACCTTCCATGGTGGATGCTGGTCAGGTTGATTATAAAATTGCAGCCTATGCTGGAAACCACAGCTGGAAAATGTGCAAAGAACTATGAAACATGAATTTCTGCAGTAAAAACAAAAACCCCAAAACCTGTTACAGGGAAACAACTTTCTCCACCCAAAATCACACACGCACCCCCTACTCCTGGGGAGTTGCTAGAGATCTATGATCTACTTCCTGGGCAATGACTCTTGTTGGAACAGCCAACTTGTGAATTGGGTGTTGTTCTATTTAGACTGTAATCCTTCTGGGAGAAAGGAACCACATCCTCTGATGCTCCACGTGTGCTATATCTCGTCACGTGCTCAGTTGGCACTAGTGGCATACAGGGAAATTCACCCAGTGTGACCTTCCACACACGGAAGGGTAAGTTTTGGGGGAAAAACTTCCTCCTTGGCTTAAATAATAATTAATCTGCGGTCTGCAGCAGAACCAGCAGCCTTTGTATTATAGCGAGTTCTTAGCTAGCAAAATTGTAAAAGTCATTCATGAAGACAGTAAACAATTCTTTGTCTTTTCAATAATAGTGTAAGTTTGGATTACCAGCACATGCTCTGATGGCTGGCTCAGTATTTTATGTCTATCTCTAATATTAAGCTGCAATTAGTGATCTATTCTCTCTGGGTTTAATAGCAGTATATTTTCAGCTGCAGAGTTGCTCTGGTGATGGCATACTTAAATTACTTGGCCACTTGGGAAACTTTAGAGAGAGTGAGTGACATTACTTAGCTGTGTGGAACATAGGATAACAGTTTAAATGGAAGGAAAAAACAGCCATATTTGATTGATAGTGCTATGGAGACATTGCTTAGGAGTATATATCGGATTTTATCTTCTCTCTAAATTTAATTTTAATAGTCAAATAATGACATGTTAAAACAGCAGTCTAATCTATGGAAGACTAATTTGTTATTTTTTGGCATTTCAAGCTGGGTCCTTTCACTCATACACCTTTTTCTGCCAGGCTACTACTGAAACATAGGATATATCATCCTCATCAGAACACTAAGAATAAAAAATGTTTTAAATTAGTACAGAATGAAAATTGCTATATTTCTAGTTGCAAAGTATTCCAATTGTTTTTTTATACCACAGAGTCTTTCATACAGTTTGCATATTAGCATTTGATTTCACTTTACAAGCCTGTATTGTTTAGAGCTCTATTTTACTGTCCACTGCAATGTAGCTCTGCTTTGAAGAGTGATTCTGTAAAGTAACATTTTGGATTCCACTCTGATCAAATGTGCTCAGCTCACTGTAAAAGTTGTGTGATGGTTATTTTTTTTTTTTTCTAGCTCTAGGGGTTTTTCTAAATGAAATGCAGACCTCAAAAATGTGTGCTTGTGTGTAGCAGAACATGTGTGGGATGAGATCATAGCCGTTTGGCCTCAGTATCACCAGAACCTCAGCCTCTGAAGTAGTAGTGATAAACAAAGATCTGAAAATAACCTATAAAAAATTTCACTGTGTATTCTAAAATGGTATAAACTGAGAGCTCTATTCATGTTATAGTTACCCATGTAAAACTGAATGCATTTATTTCATAAACATTTAATATAGAGTTTTATCATATTGCTTGCTTGCTATAAACACGGCCGGTTTGATACATGGAAGTGACATGCCTATTTAACTATACTAGCTGATTTAAGTAGACAGGACATGAAGAATATTGGTGTTCTTGAAAGCTTGGCTGCTTTTTGCTAAATTAATTAGATGGTCTGATAAGAAAACATCTGCTCAGATAAAAACTTTTTTACCTGTTTAGATCCTCACAGTTTTAAAAGCACTACTGCTAGAACATAAGAAGCACTTTCCCATTTTTTGCCTTTCTATACAAGGGATACATGAGGGATGTTCGTGAAAAATGATCATTTGCCTGCAATAATCATATTCTATGTACTTAGAATTAAGTCAGGGGCATAAATACAGTGCTGGCTTGATTGTCTCAGTGTTGCCTTTCTACCTGAAGAAAGTTTCACTTAATCAATTTCCTGGTACTTTTCTCTAGTAATAATAACTTCTCTAGAGAATAAGGAACAGGTTTTGGCTAAAACAATGTTACTGTACAGCTTAGCTAGCTTTCTATTAACCTGTGCATAGATTCAGTTGTACACATATGTTGAAGGTGGTGATACGGACTAATGTTGAGATTCACAAAAGCAGACTCTGTAATTAGGAGACAGAAGTACTTTTCATTTTATATATTGCTGAAATACAGTTACTGAACACCAGATATTATACCCTGAGATTTCACATGTAAATAAGTGCCATTTCTTTCTTCATCTGTAAGATATTTGGTATTAAATTATAGCCTCTCCACACATCTCCATTTCTAAACTATTTTGAATTTTATAGGAGCACAGGGAGAAAAGCGGCATACAGCCTCAGAAACATGGAATGTTTGCAAATCTCACATCTTCCTGATGATCAAAAAGCCAATGAGTAGATCTGAAGTTGCCTGACTTTTCTGCCCTGTTAAAAAGATAATTCACCTATCTGTGAAATGGAAACTTCTCCAGTTGTTCTTGTTTGAGTTTAAGCTTTCATTTTCCCTACTAGAACTGATGACGATGCAAGGGAATATTTTGGGTGTAAGCTTCAAGGTCCGCAGGGTCCCTAACCCAGATGTTGGCATCCAACTGTGAAGGAATTTAGCTTTTTTAAAGAAATAATTCTGGATTTTAAAGATATCTTTATGTAACTTTGCGCTGATTGATATTATTATGGAAATTCAAAGTCTAAACTATTACATTAGGCATAATCTTTTTACCTGGATGAAGCTGCTTGCCACCACAGGCAGGGAAGTGGCAGATAATAGGATGGCCCCTCTCTCACAGCATTCTTGTACTGCACTACAGCTGCTGATGCAGCTGCTTCTGCTGGAGGTTACCTTCCTCCTCTGCAGAAGAAGAATAGGCTGTATATTGACCTTGGAATAGCAGAAGTATCTGCTGGCAGTATGTGAAATAGTAGGTGGAGCAGTAATGCTTCAAACGTGGCTGCAGTGGAAAATAATTATCATTCCCTAGCTGTCTGTGCTTACCTTGTTTGGAGCTTGCCAACCTACTCAGCCACAGCATTTTACAGCACAGTGTATCACTTTAAATCTCTGAAATTCATAGTATTCTAGCTGATGAGATTGTGCTTTTTTAGCATCTTGCCAGAGTCTCACAAAACCAGTATCTGTGCTGGCCATCCACTAATCACAGCCTGAGTCTAAGGATGAGACTGTGCCTGAAAAATCTTGTTGCTTTTGAATAGGTGTGCTTTTCCAGCTCCTGAATCTGAACTCTGGTTTATGCAGGCAACTCTAGAGCAACTTAAATACTTTGTATGAATGTGTCTTTAGGAGTGACTACAGGGATTCTGCCTTCAAAGCATGAGTAAAAGCATACGCAGACTGATGAACAGAAGTGGGGGGTTTGCTTCTCCAAGCTGCTAAGTCCCTGGCATTTTTTAAGATTAAGTCCTCAATGAACAGCGAGGGAAAAATGATAATTAAAAAATTATGGAAAAATGGCCTATATAATGGATCCCTTAAGATTTTTAAGATGATTTTTCCTACATCTGACACTGTAAAAGAAAGTGTTTTATGAGCATCTCTGAATTCTTTATAATTTGCTAAACTGTTAGAAAATTGATACTGCAAATATGTTTAAATAGTCATGTATCGGCAATCTAATATTCACACTGATTACTAAGCCCTTATTCAGTTTGAGTAGATATTGTATCTAAATGATCATGATACTTTTTATGACATTTGTTTTTACCCTTCTATTTTCAGCTGTGGTACATCTTGTGAGTATGAATTATTCTCTGCAATATTCATTCGTAAAGTTGTCATACAATTCATCAGTTAACTCTTTCTGTTTTACCAAGACACTGACAATTTCCAGGTTCACAATTGCATTTGTATAAGAGAGGGAGCTCAACACTTCAGGATGTATTCACTTCAAGATAGCATCTGCAAAAGGCTTACTACAGGGGTTTGACTGTTCAAGTTAAACCGTTTTAATTACACTTCATCCTTACCCCCAGTTTCTGCAAAGCAGTACTTGCATGACAAAGAGCCATGCAAAGCTGTCTGTACAGGAGCAAATTTCACCTTTGGGGATTAATTATAAAGAGGTTCTGGTGATGAACAATTTTGCAATGTTTCAATAGGATAGTTAAATCTCCCCAATGTGTGTTCAAAAAAATTAATTCAGAATGTCAGATTTTGATGGGGTTGTGGTATCAAACTGTAAGCATCTGTGACTATTTTAATTTCTCTTTACCCCCAAATTAGTATGAGATGAAACATAGTGAAAGAACAGCAGTATTAATTCCTGTACTATCAAACAAAATGGTATTGGGCTTTGCCTCCAGATCCATTTCTGTGTGACTCTCTGATCCCTTAAAAATTAGCCAGGATAGGCAGTTAAAATTAACTACATCAAAACTACCCCTCACTGCTCCAGCTTCTGCCCTCAATCAGCTTGCCTTGGAGTTTTGATCCAACCTTTGTTCAGAAAAGTGGAATTGCTTCTATAAAATCAAGTACAAATCTACGTAAGAAGTGGCCTCTTGGCTGGACAGTCATTTTCATAGAGAAGAAAAACCAGTACAGCTAATGTAAAGATAACACCCCTGGTGGCTTGATGAAGCAGGATCCTTGGGTTACCTGGTTCAGTTTTAATTTAGCGAGAGAGAATAAAACATCTCAAATGGAGGGAGTGGTTTAAAAACTAGTCTCACAGCATACCTGGTGTCTAGGCAGTCTTTTCAGAAGGCCTACAAGTTCGAAATCTAAGCAACTATAAAAATTCAGATTGAAGTTCTTTCTTTCTTTCTTTCTTTCTTTCCCCTTTCCTCCTCCTGCTTCCTGAAGTCTGCCTAACTTTGTTAGCCAGGTTTATTACTTTTTTCTTTCATGCCTGGAGAAGTCCCTCAAACAGGAGGAACCTTGAAACAACAACAAAAAGTGTGTCAAGTTAACCAAATGTGGTGGCAGTGCAGTTTCTTCTCTACTCTTTATTTAATAATAGACATCGCGAAATAAAACTCTTCAGATGCAGCTCATTTGTGTCCCTACAAAACTGATTCATGTCAGATAACCTCAGGGACTCAGTTAAATGAATAGTGTTCAAAATTCCTGTGTGTTGAGTTCATTAAGCTCAATTAGCTGCCTTACAGAAGTGACAAAGTTAATTTTTATGAAATTTCTTTACCAAAAAAGACGTGACCTGCCATTTGTTATCAAAGTTTTGTTCATTCCAGTGGAGGCAGAACTTATCTTCAGTGCTGTGCTCTACAAGCAATCCTTGAATATGTCCTTCACCTGCAAAAAAGAGCATCTATTAGAAGTTCATGGTTCCACACAGGACAGAGTTTTGTTCTGTTGTTCTTAAGCCCATCCTGGGGGGGAGGGAAGGACACGGACCCAAAGCAAAAACCCCAAAAAAATAAAAAAAAAAACAAAAACAAAAACAAAAAAAAAAAAAAACAAAAACAAAAAAAAAACCCCCAAAAACCAAACACCCCCCCCCCCCCAAAAAAAAAACCAACAACAAAAAAAAACCCACACAAAACTGGAGGAGGATATTATTTGAAATTGTCTTCTACCCAAATAAGGTTACCTTTTAGTTTGTGTGGGTTTTGACAATGTCTTCCCAGAGTTGCCTTGGTTTTTGTTGTTTTTCTGAGGCAAGGCTGATGATTTGTGTTGCTGTTTGGAAGTCCAGTGCAAATAAGAGAGGCAAGGTACTGGTACCAGATCTGAGGTGATGGAGGAGGTAGCTGCTGCTTGCTATTTACTGCTGACTGCCATGCTAAAAAGCTAAAGGAAGCATTAGGGTGCCTTGCTCCTGCACTCCAGTCTTGCCATGCTCCTGAAACGCTCCACTGAAAGGTGATAAGGGCTCCATTCCCAAATAGCCCTGTTTCTGGTTGCACCGACTGGTTGCACAGATACATAGAGGGATGAATGAGTGGGGAACCGCTTCCCGTTCTTTGTTCAAAGTTGAAGCCCCTCTGCAGCTTTGACGCAGTATTGCTGTTTTATCTGCTCATCCTCTAGCACAAGAAAAAAACTGTGTACAGATAGGGGTGACATGTTTCTTTCCAGTATTGCTCCTTCAACTCTTACGGGGGAGGGAGGGGAGAAGCAAGGGTGTCTTTTCTATGGCCTTATTAAATGCTGTTTTCTATCACAACCTGCAAAGAGGCACAGAAAATGCCGTTTCTTGGTGAAATAACGCTGCATACAAAGACTGTTGTGAGAAGGGGAGCATGGGGGAGGAGGAGGCACTCAAAGACGCACCAGGATCTGAGAAAACAGCAAGATCTTGATTTTTCTGTCTGGGGAATTCAAGACTGCTAATTGCTCTCTTGCAAGGCGCGGGTAGCACTTGTCACATCAGACTGGTGCTGAGGGATGTCTGTCTTGTGCCGGAGTCTGGAGGTACAGCGTGAGGGTGACTCTGTGCAGAGCAGCAAAACCGACTGCCCAAGCGTTTGTCAAACGCTCCGAGTAATCCAGCCTGACGTTTGTGTGTTAACTTTCTTGCAGTTATCTTTAATCTGGCTTCAGTTCTGAAGGCATCCCTCGGTTGAGAGTGAGCTTTCTCAGGCGTGCTCCCACATACTAAACTAAACTGATTTGCTTCCAGTTTCCTTACTAAAGGAGGGGGGAATAACGCTGTGTTTGTTTTGTGTGGTGCCGGTCCCCCAGCTCACCGTCCTGGCTACATCTATGTGATCACCGCCCGCATCGAAAGCGGGTTGAGGGCAAAGCCGTTAAAAACAGCCTGATGGGGTGAGCAGTAGTTGACACAACTTTGAAAATCTCCCCACGGGTTGAATTCGGCGAGCTAGTTCGGAAGGCACAGCACCGTGCCTTCCCT